>NC_133618.1:534404184-534673887 GCF_048593235.1 Sminthopsis crassicaudata | reverse complement strand
CTATTGCACAATTGGAATCCCATGTTCTATAAGGAATCACCTTCCCATCTCTATAACCTTGTCATCCTGACCATCTTGAGAGTGAATTTATGGTGATTCTATATTCTTTCTGTGACATCAACTCTGGAATTCATTCTTCCTTAGGTTTCTCTTGCTTCCAGCTCCTTGATTCCCAGAATCTCTTGATAGGTAAAATGAGATCTTTTTCCTTTTATTTTTTAAAAAAAATTATTTATTTTTAATACACATTGCTTTATGAATCATGTTGGGAGAGAAAAATCAGAACAAAAGGGGAAAATCATGGGAGAGGAAAAAAAAAAAGAAAAAAAGGAGCATAGTATGCATTGATTTACGTTCAATCTTCAGAATTGTTTTTCTGGATGTAAATGGCATTTTCTGTTCAAAGTCAGTTGGGATTGCTTTGGATCACTGAACCAAGTGAATGAGTCTTTCATAATTGATTATCACACATTCTTGCTATTATTGGGTACAATGTATTTCTGGTTCTGCTTGTTTCACTCAGCATCAGTTCATATAAATCTTTCCAGACCTTTCTTTTTTTTTTTTCTTTTCTTTATTTTTTATAAAGCTTTTTATTTTCAAAACGTATGCACAGATAATTTGACAACATGGACCCTTGCATAGTCTTGTGTTTCAGATTTTCTCCTCCTTCCCCCCATCTTCTCCCCTAGATGGCAAGCAATCCAATATATGTTAAACATGTTAAAATATATGTTAAATCCAATATGTATAAACATGTGTATAATTCTCTTGCTGTACAAGAACAATCAGATGAAAAAAAGAAAGTAAATGAATAAGAAAATAAAATGTAAGTGAACAACAACAAAAAGAGTGTTATGTTGTGATCCACATTCAGTTCCCACAGAACTTTCTCTGGATGCAGATGTTGTTTTCATCACAAGATCATTGGAACTGGCCTGAATCATCTCATTGTTGGGAAGAATCACATTCATCAGAATTGATCATTGCATAATCTTATTGCTGTGTATAATGATCTCCTGGTTCTGATTATTTTATTTAGCATCAGTTGATGTAAGTCTCTCCAAGCCTGTCTGAAATCAGCCTGCTGGTCATTTCTTACGGAACAATAATATTCCATAACATTCATATACCGACAATTTATTCAGCCGGTCTCCAACTGATGAGCATCCACTCAGTCTCCAGTTTCTAGCCACTACAAAGAGGGCTGCCACAAACATTTTGGCACATACAGGTCCCTTTCCTTCCCTTAAGATCTCTTTGGAATATAAGCCCAGTAAAAACACTGCTGGGTTAAAGAGTATGCACAGTTTGATTACTTTTTGAGCATAGTTCCAAATTGCTCTCCAGAATGGTTGGATCCATTCAGTTTCACTAACAATGTATCCGTTGTCCCAGTTTTTCCCACATCCCCTCCAATATCCGTCCTTGTCTTTTCCTATCATCTTAGTCAATTTGAAAGGTGTGTAGTGATATCTCAGAGTTGTCTTGATTTGCATTTCTCTGATCAATAGTGATTTAGATGACCTCATATAATTTAGAGAACTTTCTTATATAGACATAGTTTTAATTTCTTCATCTGAAAATTGTCTGTTTACATCCTTTAACCATTTATCAATTGGAGAATGGCTTGAATTCCTATAAATTTGAGTCAATTTTCTATATATTTTAGAAATGAGGTCTTTATTAGAACCCTTAAATGTTAAAATGATTTCCCAATTTATTGCTTCCCTTCTGATCTTGTCTGCAGTAGTTTTGTTTGTACAAAAGCTTTTTAACTTAATATAATCAAAATTATTTATCTGGTGTTCAATTTTGAGTTTCAATTTTTCTTTAGACACAAATTCCTTCCTTCTCCACAGATCTGAGAAGTAAACTATTCTATGTTCTTCTAATTTGCTTATAATATCACTCTTTATGTCTAAATCATGAATTCATTTAGATCTTGGTATGTTGTGTTAAGTGTGAGTCAAGCCCTAATTCCTTCCATAATAGTTTCCAATTTTTCCAGCAGTTTTTGTCAAATAATGAGCTCTTATCCCAAAAGTTGAGGTCTTTGGGTTTGTCAAATGCTAAATTACTATAGTTATTATCTATTTTGTCCTGTGATCCTTACCTGTGATCCTTATCCACTGATTGACTCTTATTTCTTAGTCAATACCAAATAGTTTTGATGACTGCTGCTTTATAATATAGTTTTAGGTCTGGCACAGCTAGGCCACCTTTATTAGCATTTTTTTTTCATTAATTCCCTTGAAATTCTTGATCTTTTGTTCTTTCAGATGAACTTTGTTACTATTTTTTCTAGATCTGTAAAATAATTTCTTGGGAATTTGATTGGTATGGCACTAAATAAGTAGATTAATTTAGATAGTATTATCATTTTTTATTATATTTGCTTTGCCTACCCATGAGCACTTGATATTTTTTTAAATGATTAGATCTGACTTTATTTGTGTGGAAAGTGTTTTGTAGTTGTGTTCATATAGTTCTTGACTTTCCCTTGGCAGATAGATTCCCAAATATTTTATACTATCAACAGTTATTTTGAATGGAATTCCCTTGCTGCTGGACTTTGTTGATAATATATAAAATGATGATTTACGTGGATTTATTTTGTATCTTGCAACTTTCCTAAAGTTGTGAATTGTTTCTAGTAGTCTGTTAGTTGATTCTCTAGGGTTCTCTAAGTATACCATTATATCATCTGCAAAGAGTGATAATTTGTTTCCCTCATGACTTACTCTAATTCTTTTCACCCCTTTTTCTTCTCTTATTGCCAAAGCCAACATTTCTAATACAATATTGAATAGTATTGGTGATAGTGGGTAGCCTTGTTTCACTCCTAATCTTATTGGGAATGGTTCTAGTTTGTCCCCATTACATATGATGCTTGCTGATGGTTTTAAATAGATGCTACTTATCATTTTAAGGAAAAGTCCATTTATTCCTCTATTCTCTAATGTTTTAAATAGGAATGGGTGTTGGATTTTATTAAATGCTTTTTCTTCATCTGTTGAGATAATCATATGATTTTTGTTAGTTTGGTTATTGATATAGTTGATTATACTAATAGTTTTCCTAATATTGAACCAGTCCTGATTTTTTGGTATAGATTTTAGTTGGTCATTGTGTATTGTCCTGGGGTCCAGACCTTTTTAAAATCAGCTTGTTCAACCTTTTTTATAGAACAATAATATGCCATTATTTTCATATACCCCAGCTTATATTCAGACATTCCCCAATTGATGGGCATTTACTCATTTTCCAATTCTTTGCTAACACAATAAAATGAGAAATTCCAATGGAACCCACAACCTGAAGAACAGTCGGTTTGAAAAGGTGGAAGAGGGTAAATTTTTTCCTAGACAAGGGCTAAATAGTCTCTCTTTCCTGGGTATCTGGGAACCTATAGATGTGTTAAAATGATTTCTCATCCAGGAGTGTGAGTGGGAAATCAGATAATGTAATTTCACAGATCCATTAACTCCAAACTAGAGGTACTTTCCATAGGGTATGCTGGGCTGGGAGAGAGTATGGTAGTCTTGAAAAGAGTTAGACATCTGTTCCAGGGACTCAGTCTCAGTTCAGTCATTGTTTCCTTGCATGATCTCACACAAATTCCTTCTTTTTCTAGGACTCAGTTTCCTTTCCTGTAAAATGAGGAAATTGGATCAGATGATCTTGTCAAGTCCAAAGTCCTGTGATAAGAGATTCCTTCCCTGGATTTTTACAACATTTTTCTCTTGACTTTGTTCCAGGGCTGGGTCAAACTATGGTACAACCTTGAATAATTACTTACATATATTACAGAGGAGGACAGAGGGATAGTATATGAAAGAAAGGGAACTAAGTAAATGTCTTGGTTTTGATTTTAGGCACACTAGAAACTTCCTTTTCCTCCCCCAAATATCTCCTGATCCAGGTGCCATGGTTCCTGAAATTCACAGAATTATAGAATTTCAGGTTTGGAAGAGACCCTAGACATTATCTAGTATAATTTTCATCCAGAACATTAAATTATCTGAAACTCATTCCCAAGAGTTAAGCAGGGATTCAGTCTCCTTGTGATTCAGTCTTGTAGTTAAAAGATAGAAAATCTTAATCTACTTCCCAAAACTCATTTCCTGCACAATGCAACCTTGGATTTAGGATGGTCCATTTTCCTTTTATTCAATCCATGCTGATTGTTTTTGGCAATATTTGTCCTCCTCTTGATCATATCTGCCAGCACTCACTACTGGCTTTCTTCATCCTCCCCAAAACAAAGTAAAAGCCATTGGCTACTGCGCCCCTTTCACTCTAATTTCCCCCCAGCTTTCAGGACTTTACTTGAGTAGTCATCCCATGTCTTTCATGCATATGATAGCCACCATTAGTGTTTTCTTTATGTAATTTCATTTAATTCTCCACAATCCTACAAGTATTAATACTGGTAAAAATTTTAGGAATATCTTGCAGTGCTGGATGTAGAGTCAAGAAGATGCAAATGCTATTTGACTAGCTTTGTGATCCAGTATAAGTCATCTACAAAATGAGAATAATAATAAGTACCTATCTGACAGGGTTGTTGTGAGGATCCAAAAAAAAAAAAAAAAAGGCTATAGCATGTTCAAAATGCTTTGCAAACCTTCAGGTATTTTATATACATATACATATATATATGTATATATATATATATATATATATATATATTATATATATATATATATATATATATGCTATTAATAATTGCTAACATGTGGCAGGCACTTTAAAAATATTTTCTCATTTGATTCTCACAGTAACAACATGAGATAGTTACTATTATTAGCCCCATTTTGCAGATGGAGAAACTGAGACTGACTTGCCCAAATCATATAGCTAGTGAATGTCAAAGTTAGAATTTGAATTCGGATCTTTCTAACTTTTTTTCTCTTCTTTTCTTTTTCTTTTCTTTTTGGTGAGGCAATTGGAGTTAAGTGACTTGCCTAGGATCACGTAGCTAGCAAGTGTTAATTGTCTGAGATCACAGTTGAATTCAGGTCCTGCTGATGTCAGAGCTTATGCTTTATCTATTGTGCCATCTAGCTGCACCCAAATTTTTAAAACTAGCACTCTATCCAGTAATATCATCTAGCTGCCTCATCTGCTATCTCTTCCATGCTTTTATCTTCCTTTATGAAATTCTTTTTCCCTTTTTGTACCCCTTCAATGCTTTCAACGCCCACATAGACAAAAAGGTTTTTTTCATTGAATGAACATGTACATTTTATTATCATTGTTAGAGTTGTTTCATAAAAGAGCATGACCTCATGAGTACCACTGGAGCTTTTAAACATTTTACATAGATGATTCACTAAAACAACAACAAGCAAATCATCAGCTAAACTGATGCTGCTATAGGAAAGGTCATGTTAGACTCCTTTATGGAGCCATTTACTATCTGAGTAACTTTCCAAATCAAAACGTACTTCTTAGGCCATCACTCTAATTATATTTTTGTTTTCTATATTCCAATATAAGCTTCTTGAGGACAGGTAGCCATTAGCCAACCCAGTAACTTCCTAAAAAATGTCTTTTCCATATCTTCCCAAGGCATTTTGTCTCCATTAGAATGTAAGCTTTGTGAAGGAGGGATGCCATTCACTCACCCAGGAACTTCCCAAATAAAAACACTCTTTTTGGGTCACCAATTCTCCACAAAGTTGTATTTCCTCTTATTAGAATATAAGCTTCTAGAGGATAGGATATAAGCTTCCCTCACTGATTTTGCTTTTGTATCCCCACTGTTTTGCATAGACATTAACATATAGTTAGCTATGTGTGCAAGCATCTAAGCATCCATCCATTCGTTTATTCCCTCATACATTCATTCCCATAAATCCTAGGTTCCATTGAGACTTCTAGATTACTTTGTAATTAAATCCAGAAGACCTCCATATTTGGGTTTCAGTTTTGTCATCTATGATGATAGGATTTGGAGCTGAAAGGGATGTTCTTTTCCCATTTTTTCATGAAGAAAAAGAATTTGTCCCATCTTTCCTTTCAACATCCCTCTCTTTTCTCCTCAACTTCTAGTCTGTACTCCATACCAGAGGCCTGACTTTCAGGTGCTTGTCAATTAATTGTCCAAACTCTGGCCCTTCCCAAAGGTTTTTGCATTCTATTAAGGTGATTCTTGAAAAAAAAAACCCAAGCAAATGAATCTCTAAGAATGTAATTTCAGGCTCTGTTATCAGACAGGAAGGTAGAAATGATGAAGAAGGCCCTTTCCACCCTCCCTCCCCAAATACAACTATTTAAGTGACTGTCTCTTTCTAAGTCTGACTCTGTCTTGTCACTGAGACAGGGTTTAATATAAGGGAAAACATCTTTGTGATTAAAATTCTCTCAAAATAATATGATTTGTCTACAGGAGGCAGCTGGGTGGCACAGTGGATAGGCCTGGGTGTGGATTCAATTTGAATCAACATCCTAGTTATATGACTTTGGGCAAATAATTTAACCTGTCTGCCTTAATTTTCTCAACTCTATAATATGGATTCATAATAGTATCTACCTCTCATGATTGTTGTGAGGATCAAATAAGATTATATTGTAAAATGCTTAGGACAGTGCCTGGCACATAGTAGGCATTAAAAAACCAATAATTTAATAATATTTTATAATAATATATAACTTATATGCATGATATGATATATTTAAACAAAATGCATATGATTTATACTATATATTTATAATAAATATGGAATAACACTTGATAATTTAATAATTAATAACATTAATACATTTATGTTCTTAAAGAATTTATACACGTGAAACTAACACCTTAAAATATTAAATTGTGGAGTTGCAGATTATTAAATATTAAATAACCTGAGAGATCATTGTATTCATCTTAAACTGAGAGCATTGGAAATTGGTCAAGCAGACCACTTAGCTAGTTGTTGGTAGAATAAAC
Source organism: Sminthopsis crassicaudata (assembly GCF_048593235.1). Classification (NCBI taxonomy): domain Eukaryota; kingdom Metazoa; phylum Chordata; class Mammalia; order Dasyuromorphia; family Dasyuridae; genus Sminthopsis; species Sminthopsis crassicaudata. Next base: position 534,666,944 of record NC_133618.1, on the reverse strand, counting down.
AAAAAGAAAGAGAGAGAGAAAGCATGTAGACTTCTGGATTCTTAATCAACGGGTGTTTCCAAAACATCACACAAGATCCAGGGAAAAAAGCTAACTAAAATCAGACTCGTTATTTTGCTGAAATCTTTAGTTTCTTCTGCAGTATGGACCCCCTTTTCCTTCTCCCTCAAAACCCAAGTTTTTTTTTTTTTTTTTCTGGCCCACAGAGACTCACTGACAAGAATCAGAAGCCTTGAAAGTCGATTGCTTACTGTCATTGAAAATGTGCTTTCAGGTATCTAGTTGATCAGTCCTCCATGCAGAGAATGGGGTTAGAATGTTAAGTGGGTATGTCCAGTCTCTGGGCTTTTAGGGATGCTGGAAAGGGAGCTGAATCTGAGACAGAAAAGTGCTGCTGGCTTTTGCAGTTTTAAGGTATTGTAAATGCTCTAGGGTTTGAGAAACATTCTCTGTGGGTGTGAAAGGAATAGAGGGAAGTTTTTCAGCCATTAATGGAGGGGGGAAGGGTAACTTTAAGGACATTAACCTCTCCTGTCAGGTTGTTGATCATTGGGTGGAATTTAATGGAGTGAAATATGTTTTTTCTGGAAGCAAAAAGTCTCTATCTTACCTCTGACAAAGAATTGCTGTATGACCTTAGGCTAGTCATTTAACCTGAGTGCCAATTTCCTCATTTATAAGATGGGGATAATAACAGGCACTATCTACCTTACAGAGTCATTTATGAAATCAATGGTTTGTAAATGTTAAAGCACTACATAAATATGAGCTCTGAAAATTACTATTATTTTATATGATAGCCTGATGTGACAATTGCCTATTGCCATATCTCAAGGAGAAAGGAAATTGCCTAGGTAGCAAGCCAATTCCAGTGCTCTATTTCATAGGGAATGATATGAACATAGTGTCTAGGGATGACTGCTGCACAAAGAATCACAGAATATTCAAGTTGAGAGGGACCTCAAAAACAATGTAATAATAATAATTATTATTATTGCAAATCTTAAAATGCTATTTTAATAATTATTGTAGACTTTAAGGCTTATAAAATATTTTCTTTATAACCATGATTCCATTTGATCTTTTATTGTTGCTCACTTGTTTTCCATTCTTCATGATTACATTTGAGGTTTTCTTGGCAAAGACATTATTAGAGTGGTTTGCCATTTCCTTTTCTAGCTCATTTTACAGATGAGGAGATTGAGGCAAATAGAATTAAGTGACTTGCCCAGGCCACATAGCTTATATGTGTCTGAGATTGGATTTTAACTTAAGTCTTCTTGACTTCAGGCCTGGTGTTCTAGCTATGGAATCACCTACCTGCCCTCCATTTGATAACAATGACCCTGTAAAAGATAAAGCATTTATTAAATTATTATATATTAGACACTGTGCTAAAAGCTGAGGATATAAATCAAAGGAAAGGGATGGTCCCTATATTTTCTAATTGGAGGAAGAGAACATATACTTGGAAGCTGGATGGAATAGAAGAATCTCTAAGGTGATGAAAAAATTTCTGGCAGGAAGATGGAAAAGCCCTGAGAAAGGGGAATGTAACCAAGACCAAAATGAGAATAGCTTGGGCACCTCATAAAATGGAATGAAATTAAGAATGATGAATATTATTATTCCCATTTTATAGATAAGGAAACTGAGTGGTATTGAAATCCAAGTTTTCCTAGTTCTCTGCCTTTCTGGAAAGACGTTGAAACGATGAGTTACTCCCACAGGGGAGTAACAAGTTAACTCAGCCTTGCTAGAGACAAAGGCCATGGTGTTATCTGCTGGTTATTGTTTTAGTGGCTTATTTATTTGCATAAGAGCTAACAAGTGCCACTGTACTCACCAGGTCTTAATTATGTATGAAGCAACTCCAGCGGGTGACCAAAGTCAGTAGCCCAGCCCCACTTTATATTAGAGATAAGCAAACTGAGACATAGAGATGTTAAATGATTTGTCCAAGATCACATGACTACAGGAGATAGTAATTCCTGACTCCTAATCCAATGTTTTCCCTACTTTGTAAGCTAGACTTTGGGCTGTCTTTCGTACTCAAAGGTGACACTATTCTCCCCACCAGTATTTGATTTTACTCTGCTTTAGTTTCAACCCCTGCAATTTATTGTGTATTATTGTGTATTTAAATTTTATCTCATTTCTTTTGTTTCCAAATGTATCCTTTTCCCCTCCTTTCCCCATCAAGTTTTTCTCTTTTAATAAAACAAATAAATAAATAAACAAATAAGGGTGAGTGGAAGATGTATAGTTCAGCAAAACTAACCAACATCAATTGAGATCAGCAGGATATGCAGTTGTTGCTATTCAGTCATTTTTCAGTTCAGTCCAACTCTTTGTGTCCCCATTTGCAGTTTTCCTGGTAAAGATACCAAAGTGGTTTGCCATTTCTTTCTCCATCCAACTCATTTCAGAGAATGAATGGAGGAAGAAACTGAGGCAAACAGGATTAAGTGACTTGCCCAGCGTCACATAACTAATCAGTATTGAGGCCAGATTTGAACTCACAAAGATTAGTCTTCCTTGACTCTAGGCCACTGTCCACTTTACTACCTACTTGCCCTAGAATATACAATACTCCATATTTGTTCTTTCATGTCCAAAAAGAAGGGAAGAGAAGGACATTTCTATTCTTTCTCCAGGTCTGAGTTTGATATTTGTAATTACACATGGTTCAGTTTCTTCTTTGTTGTTCTTTCCATATACATTGCTACAATCATTACATCTATTGTTTTTCTGGTTCTATTTGTGATTTTGCATTAATTTATATTTTTTCTGATACTTCTCTGAATTCTTCATAATTTTATGGCACAGTAATATTCAATTCCATTTATGTTCCACAATTTGCTTACTTTTTCTTCAATCATGGGATCATAGGTGATTGATGAGCATCAACTTTGTTTCCAATTCTTTACTGCTTAAAAAAAAAATCTGCCAGGTTATTTCAGGGGTACACAACCTTGCATTATAACTTTGACCTTGATGGTGATATGTGATAGTATGTATCTAGCAATGAAATCATTAAGTTCTTGAGTTGTTGTTATTGTTTTTCTTCTTATAAGACCTTAGTTATTTATTAGTGTTTCATCTAACTCATAATATGAGCAGCAATCCTATTGGAGAATATGACAATAATTGAAAGTGGGGCACAAAGATTATGATGGGGGGCTGCTAGGTGGCACAGTGGATAGAGCACCAGCCCTGAATTCAGGAGGACCCGAGTTCAAATTTGATATCAGACACTTAATACTTCCTAGCTGTGGGACCCTGGGCAAGTCACTTAACCCCAAACTCAGAGGAAAAAAAAAAAAAGATTATGATGGAATATAGTAGAGTGAGGGATTGAGTCAGAAAACCTACATTCCAATCCAAAGACACTGCTTGCATAATTTTTGAATATTATGAACAGCATAGAGAAAGCATGATAAAGCAAAAGAATTCCTAGATCGGGTGTCAGGAGACTCAAGATCTAATCATGCTGATTTTAGGCAAGTTACTTCCCTCCTCTGAGGCCCAATTCCTTCATCGATAAAAAAAGATTTAAAAATATATAACATACACACATACATACACACAACACACACATATACATCCTTGGCTTGACTGATAAGCAAAAAGAACTATATGACTCACTCTAGAACAAAGGTTCTTAAACTGTCCTGGACTCCTTTGGCAAAATAGTGATGCCCAGGAATTCCTCCCTAGAATTATAATTGATTTTAAAAATATTTATAATTGAAATGCTAAATTTCAATAGGAAATTAATGAAAATAATGATGTAATTTCCCCCCCAACTAAGTTCACAGATCCTAAGTTAAGAACCCTCAATCTAGGAGTATTTTATTGGGTGCCATTTATATAAATTGCTATAGAGGAAAGAAGGAAACAAGCATTTATTAAACAGTTACTATATACTAGCACTTTCCTAAGTACTTTACAAATATTATTTAATTTGATCCTCACAACCACCCTAGGAAGTAGGTAGGAAAAGGGAAGGGAAAGCATTTATAGAGTACCTACTATGTTCCAGGCACTATGCTGAGTGTGAAATATTTTATTTGATCCTCATAACAATCCTGCAAGATGGATGCTATTATTATTATTATTATTATTATTATTATTATTATTCCTTTTTTATAGTTGACAAAACTGATAAAAACAGTGGTCAAATATAACCTGCCTAAGTAAACCAAGTAAGAAGTATCTCAGTCTGGATTTGCATCGAGGTCTTCCTGACTGTAGGCCTAGTACTTTATTGGTTGTGCTACCTCAGGAAGAGATAAATACAGGTAGGGTAGGTCATATTAGGTCATTTATCCATCTTGTCAGGGAAGCAAAATGCATGAAGTTGTTACTTCTTTTAAAAATGATAGATTTTCCATTGGCAAGTCCAGGTAAATCATATACACAATAGGATAAGAAGACAGGAATAAGTAGCATTCAAAATGAAACCAGAAACAAAAGAAATAAAAGCAAGAGATTATAAATTATTGGATGTTCCATACCTTTTTGTTTTTTACATTTTCCTTCTCAACTCAACTTGGTAGCTTCCTTCAATACAACTCCCAGGTATTATTTCCTGCATGAGATCTTTTTTCATCCTCACAAGTTAATAGAGCATTTTCCCTTTGGAAATCACTTGTTATTACTTTGTGTTTATCTATGTAAGCTTCTTGAGGGCAGGGATATTTCACTTTTGTCCTTATTACTTTAATACCATCTCTGGCCCTTAAAAAAACCACTTAAAATCGTTTTTTGTTTTGTTTTGTTTTGTTTTGTTTTTTAAATTGAATTGGTTTATTCACTTCCTAAAGATTGACCTTCATATAGAATAAGCACATTCTTTCTCTTTCAGATTCTTCTTGACTTTCTTTAGCAGGGGGAACATGTTGCTGTTATTATTGCCCTTAATTACATAAGAGAAGTCAATGAATATTTTGTTCTATTTGGTCTGTCTTTTTCCCTTTCTACATGTGAAGCTATTAAGGGAACATGGAAGACCACTAGCAATCAGGTGTGAAGTTGTTCAGCCTGGAAGTACTTGAGGAGATTGGAGAAGGGAAAGTACTATAGATTGATGGAAGTCAGGAAAAGTTTCATGGAGGAAGCTGAAACACTGGGCAAAGGGAGGAAGGAAAGGAATTGATTCCTGGCAGGAAGAACAGAATTGATTGAATTTTAATAACAGTTTAGAAGGCAGCATTGTATGCAGGAATTAGAATGAGATAATAGATAAGAATCTGCTTTGGAAAATTAAAAGTCCTCTTCTGATAAAATTATTATGAGAGATCTCTAATTATAAGATAAGATCTAGAAACAATCACTTTTGATTAAGAAAGGAATATTTAATTTATTCCAACCTCCCCATTTTTATGGAAAGGGAAACTGAGTCTAAGAGAGATTAGGCAATTGAGCCAATGTTATAGGAAGGAAGTGGCAAGGTCAAGATAGAAATCTCTGAGGTCCTCTAATTTCATATTTAATACTCTTTCATTACCAGATCATACTGGGATACATTGAGTACCTAGAAAGATTGGCTTCTGAACTGTCACTCTGATGTGACAGTTCTGGGAAAATGTCCCAATTTCATGTCTAGAGAATTGCCCTAGTTACTGAAATGACAAATGACTCCTCTTTGTTGTTTATCAGTTTCCACACTGGCTCTTCCAGGGCCATAACTGCTTATTTCATCATTTTTTATCACTGCTGTCTTTCAAGGGAAGAGTTCAATGTCAGAAAGTCAGTCAACAAACATTTATTAAGCATTTACTATATTCCAGACATTGTACCAAGAAATGGAAATACAAAAAAAAGGCTTTTTGCATGAGCTTTTATTCCATTATCTTTCTTTTCAGGTCATCTCTAGATGGGCAATACTAATTTGATACCCATTTATATCATAGATAGAAAAAATGAATTTTGAAAATTAAATGACATTCCTAAGGCCACTTTGAAGGTCAAGAATGAGACTAATCTTTTTGGCTTACTATCTAACATCTGTCCTCCTTTGTTATTTTCTGAATTTCTCCAATGATTTATGTTCCCCATCTTACTTCTCCTTAACTCTCTTAGATGGGTTAATACAGGGTATAGAGGATAATAGAATAGAAAGATATTGGAATTTGAATTTGGTTGAACCCAGTTCTAGCTTTTCCATTACCTAGTCCTGTAATCTTGGACAATTTACTTCACATCTCTAGGTCTCACTAAACACAATGACTTGAATTAGATTATCTCTAAGATTTTGGTAAACTCTAATATCAATCCAAAAGCCTCCAACAGTATAGGGATTCCAGACTTTCCTTATGTCGACAAAATTGTCTCTCATTCCTTCCTCACATTCACACAGTATATTTCTTCACAGACCTGGAGACAATTATTTTGTGCAAAGGTTACTCCTAAGATCAACTAAATCTTTCTGAATTATATTTTTTTCTTCCCTTTATGGGACTCCTCTCAAATACTGAATTAACCTTGACATAATTTTTTCACTGAGGAAGGACTGTCATCCTTCTTTTTTGGAGAACTTCTTTGACTTCGACACATGTTTAATTTGACTCTTTTGATCCTTGCTAGTGAATATTTTTAAGTTGTAGAAAGGTTCTTATCCCATTCATCATCATCCTTATTGTTATTACAATGATTATCACTATGATACCAGCATCATTGTCATAAACACCAGCAGCATCACTATCACCATTAGCAGCATCATTATTACCATTACCAACAGCATCCTCATAATTATCAGGCAAAATGACATTCCTAGAGGCACCCTGATGATCAGAGTGAAAACTTCCCCAACACAGAGCACTTACATGTTTCCTGTACTAATCATGTTATTTAGACAACTGCTCTGCCTTTTAGGACATTATAATCTACCCTTTGCTCATTGATTCCCAAGCCTATGTGACCATATTATGCTATTTATATTCTCTAGAAGTTGCTGTCTTTCAGCATTTATGGAGACAGGATAATGAAGATCCTTGGCTCTGCTACACACAACCTTTGTTACCACGAGTAAATCACAACCTCTCTAGGTCTCAATTTTCTCATCTGTAAAGTAAAGGATCAGTAATTGACACTTTTTAAATATAATAGTCTTATTAAAGTCTCAGAACAATAGAAGTGGGTAATGTTCTCCCCCATTTCACAGGTCCAGAGAATTAAGATAGTTTGCTTTAAGAAAGTGATTGGCAGAGTTGGAACTAGAATCCAGTAAGTATTTTGTTTGTTTGTTTTATATTGCTTTAATTATTGATACTTATAGTTTTTGTGTTACAACTACTTCCAGATATACTCCCTTCCCTACTCCATCATCAACTGAGTTATTATTGTAACAAAGAAAATCAGTTAAGAATACAAACCAACTTGGTGACTTTCTGATAGCATGTGTCATTCTTGGTTTCTTCAACAAAAGAAAGAAAAGGTATCTCCTCTCTGGGAATGATATTGATCATTATAGTTATACATTTGGTTTTATTTCAAGGTTCTTTTCATTTACATGGTCATTGGTTAATAATAACCAATGTTAACATTAGTTTTGCTTACTTACCTTTGCATCAGTTCATATGAGTCTTACCATGTTTTTTTAAATTCCTCCTATTCATGACTTTCTACACAATTGTATTCTCTTACATCCATAATTTGTTCAGCAATTCCCATGTTTGGTGACTGTCCAGTTTGGTTCCAGTCCTGTGTTCCTGAAATGCTTGCTGTTATTAATTTTTTGTAATGTGTGGAACCTTTCTTTTAATCCTTTATCTCTTTCATTGCATACCCAGCAATAGAATCTCTAGGCCAAAGGCTTGGAATGCTGTTTTCAAACATGTTATATGACAAATATTTATAGAATACCTCCTATGCCCTCAGAGCTAGACATTAGGTTTGTTTGTTTTTTTAAATATTTGAGGGGACAGTGGGGAGATAGAGTGGATAGAGCACTGGCCCTAGAATCAGTCTCAGAAACTTTTTAGCTTTATTATCCTGGGCAAGTCACTTAACCCCAATTGTCTCCAGAAAGAAAAAGGAAAAAAAAAGTAGTTAGGGGAAACATGATATATTGACAGAAAAAAAAAAATAGCAGTGTATTATCAGTATGTGCCAAGAACCTAATGAAGCATATGGAGGCAAGTATAATAAATTGAGTGCAGAGAATGAGAGAAAGCATTATGGGTTGGAGTGGTCAGTTGAGGCTTCCCAGAGGAGGGAAGAGCTGAACTGGGCTGACCCAGATAAGTGCAGAGGTGGTGGGAAAGACATTCCAGAATGATAAAAAGGAGACTCACTGAAGCTATTTCAGTTGAAAACAAAGTGATACCAAACCAAACTTGGCTCATTTGGATGGCTCTTGTTTGTCAAAGGCTGGGGCCTTGCTTCTGTGCCATGTAGTAATGATTTGGTTTGGGGTCTGTCTCATCTCAAGAAATTGGCCAGGGCTGCTGAAGAGAGCCTGGCACATTCACTGTGTGGCTGAAGAGGGCCTGGCACATTCATTATGAGGCCCAGTGTGGGAAGCTGTGGGGATGAAAGCCGGGAGAGTAATTGTAGGGTTTGTTGCTGTGGTCTCATTATGGCTTTTTAAATCTTGTTAACTTCTCCTTCTCTCCCCCATCCCACTATAGGAGCCACAGACTTATAACCATCTCAAGAAAGTTTAGTTGTGTTTTTTTTGTTGTTGTTTTTTTGTTTTTTTTTTTTTTTAGTATAGGGACCCCACGTCTATTTCTGAGAAAACACTAGAATCAGAAAAGAAAGAAAGAATAATGAAGAAACCCTAGTCACTCAATAGAGTGCAATTCAAAATATATTTAATGAATGACTTTATGTAGTTCAAGGAAAATAGGGTTGGATTGAGAACCTGAGTTTGATTCCCAAATCTACCACTTATTTGGGGGGAGGGAGGATCACTTAACTACTGTGGCCATCAGTTCCTCAAGTAGAAAATGAGGCAATTTCTGTAAGGTTTTTTCTAATTCTAAATTTATGATCCACTGTTCCAAACACTATGTAAGGCTCTGTGCAGATATACAGCTGTGGATGATAAGTCCCTGAACTCAAGGAGCTTATATTCTAATTGGAGAGAAAACACATACATATACACAGATACAGAGAAACACAAAATTATTAAATGTAACAAAAATACCTATCTATTCTGCTCAGACCACTTTTTTGAAATACTATGTGTAGTTCTAAGCACCAAATTCTAAGAAGTAAATTAAATTAAATTTGCTGGTCAATAGTTTAACACACTCTGTTCTTTTCCCTTGTTGAAGTGGGACATTTGCCTTTCTCTAGGCATATGGTACAGAGACAGCTATCTACAAAGTTAGAATGATCTTTTATTTGCTAAATTAAATGGTATTTTCTCTATCTTTGTCCTTCCCAACTTTCCTTGACACTGCTGATCACTTTCTTCTCCTTGACAATGTCTTCTCTTTTGGTTTTTGTGACATTACTTTTTCCTTGTTCTCCCACTGATGATTCTTTCTCAGTTTCCTTTGCTGGATCTTCATCTCAGTCACTTCTGTTTATTGAGGATGTCCCTCAAAGATCTTTCCTATATCCTCTTCTCTGCTACTTTCCTTGATGATATCATCAGTTCCCATGGATTCAATTATCAGGTCGATATAGATGATTTTCACATCTATTTTTTAGACCTAATCTCTTTCACAACCTTTTGTTGTGATGTAAATCTTCAATTGCCTAAACTCAGCATGCCTGAAACTGAACTCATATCTTTACCCCCAACCCTTCATCTCCTCCTAATTCCCCTATACCTATCAGGAATAGCAACCCCACTCACACTCTTATCCAATCAGTCGTCAAGTGTTGTCATCTCTACTGTTGTAACATCTTTAACACATGCTCCATTCTCTCTTCTGACATTGCACCACCCTTGAACAAGTGCTTATCACCTCCCTCCTGGGCTATTTCAAGTCTACTGACTAAAAAGACTCAAAATCTCTCCCCTTTCTAGTCTATCCTCTGCTTAACTACCAAAGTGGTTTTCTTTAAGTCCTAAAGTCCTATCATGTCACTTTTCCCCTTTCAACAACTTCCATTCACTCATTATTGCCTCCAGAATCAAATACAAAATCCTCCCTTTTGATTTAAAGCTCTTTGTAACCTGGTCCCTTCCTGCCTTTCCAGTTTTCTGTTTCACTGGCTGTTCCTCATCCTTGGAACTCTCTCCCTCCTCATCTTCCACTTAATGACTTCCTTGGCATCCTACAAGTCTCAGCTTAAAAGCCACCTTTTGTAAGAAGCCTTTTCCCATTCCCCTTAAAGCTAGTGCCTTCCTTCTGAGGTTATCTCTAATTTATCTTATATATTTATTGTTTGTGCTTAATGATTGGTATGGGATTTTTCCTCATTAGACTGTGAGCTCTTGACCATAACAGGGCTTTTTTTTTTTTTTTTTTCCCTTTGTATCTCTATCACTTAGCACAGCCCCCAGCACATAATTGGTACTTAGTAAACATTTCTTGATTGACTGATTGGTACCTCTCATGTTTTCTATTAGCTTTCAAATATCACTAATTCTGGCTCAACAATCATATTTGCCAGTTTTGTCAGTACCCAAGGATTTAGAGTACATCTGGGCCATGAACTTAAATTCAAAGCCATTTTAGGCACTCTCTTAGTTATCAACTCTCAATTAGCCATTTCTGTTGTCATTTACAATACTAAGATTCTTTTGTAGGTTAAATTATTATTACATCAAGCCAAGAAGGGGATTTAGTCTTGTTCTTTTTGGCCTCAGAGGGAAGAACTAGAAGACATTGATGGAGGTTAAAAACAAGCAGATTTAGATTTTATAGAAGGAAAAACTTCCTAACCATTAGAGTGTAAATGGGCTGCCACAGGAAATGATGGATTTCTTATTGGATATCTTCAAGCAGAGGGTGGATGACCCCGGGTCAGATATGTTATTGTAGGAATTCCTTTGAGGTAAGTGTTGGACTAGATGGTTGATGAAGACCTTCCCAACTCTCAAATTTTGTAATTCTTCCTAGCAGGGAGAATCAGAAACAATGGGTGTTAGATGCAATGAATTAAATTAGGTTCTAACCTTGTTCTGGACCTCAAGAATAATAATAACAGTAATAATAGATAACATTTACATAGCATTTTAAGGTTTGCAAAGTGTTTTACTTATTTCATTTCGTTTAATCCTCACATTAATCTTGTGAGGTAGGTGCTATTATTAATCCTATTTTACAAATGAAGAAATGGAAGCTATGAGATTTATCCAGGATAAGTCTAATAAATGTCTGAGGCAAGATAGGAACTCAGGCTTTCCTGATACTCAATAATAGATGAAGCTCTGAAATGTTAAGTGACTTATCCATAAATCCATGGATAGTAAGTGGCAGAGATTCCTGATTCTCAATCCAATGCTTTTCCCAATATGAAATAGCCAGGTTGTAATGTAAGGCATAGCTACTAAATGTCAATGATTAATGATAGCCACATTAGGAGTGGTAGATCTTCAATAGAAGGTAGAGAAATATTTATGGGGGAATAAGAAGAGTAAAGGTAAAAATATGGAAATAAATATGGTAAAGGGAGAGGAAGTGAGATCAATGTAGCTTGAGGAAAGAGAATCATGGGAATTTTGGAAGAGAAGATTGGGTAGATAAGGTAAGGTCAGAATTTAGAGGTCCTTGAATACCACCAAATAGAGGACTATTATTCCAAGAATACTAGGAATAGGTTTTATGTGATTTTAGTCCATGGGGAACCAGCCAACCTATTCAATCAGACTAATATAAGTGGAGGATACTGGGAGGAAGGGGAAATGGGAGATGATATAGAAGGAAAGGAGAAAAGGACTCAGGAACATTTACAGTTAATGGATGAGACATGAATGAAGATCTTGCAAAGGAAATTAAGAAAGAATCGTCAAATAGGTGTGAGAAAAACCAGGAGAGAGCTATCACCTAGCAAATAAAAATATACAGATAAAGTGATCAACAGCTTTAAATGATACATTAGAATTATGCCCAAATGGCTATAAAACTATGCACACCCTTTAATTTAGCAGTACCACTGCTAAGTCTATCTCTCCCCCACCCCCACACATCCCCAAAAAGAAGAAAAGAACCAATTTGTACAAAAATATATCTTATAATAAGAATTATAAATCAAAAAGATATCTATCAACTGGGGAATGGTAAAACAAGCTGTAGCATATGGTTGTAATAGAATATTATTGTGCTATAATAAATGACAAGCAGGATGCTTTCAGCAAAAAACTGGAAAGACTTACATGAACTGATGCATAGTAAAGTGAGTAGAGCTAGGAGAACATTTTACATAGTAACACTATTGTACGTTGAGGAATTGTGAATGATTTAGCTATTCTCAACAACATAATGACATATGACAATGCCAAAGAACTAATGATGAAATATACTATCTACCTCTAGAGAAAAAAACTGATATTATTTGTATACAGAAAGAAGTGTGCTATTTTTCACTTTTTTCTTTTATTAGTCATCTTATATAAAATGATTAATATTAAAATGTTTTACATAATCACATATGTATATCCCGTATCTGCTTGCTTGCTCAAGGAGAGGGGGCTGCAGGGAAGGAGGATAAAATTTGAAACTCATAATTTTAAATAAAAATATTTTTAAAAAGAAAAAAAGAGTGTCATGTGACTAAAGGAATGGAGGATGAGGGGAAAAAATGGTGCTGCAAAGTGAAGAAAGATGGGAATTGAGAAAGGCCTCTAGAGTTGGCAGCTCAGGGATGCAGTTTCAGTTGAATGATGAGGTTGGAAGCCAGTTTACAGAAGGTTGAGAAGAGAATGAGAGAGAGAAAGTAGAAGCACGTAGTGTAATGGCTTTCTCAAGAAGTTTATACAAGAAATATAGGAGAAATATAAAATCAAGTGAGTTTTTGTTTTTGTTTTTTTAAAGGATGTGGAAGCATGGTATTTTTGAAGGTAGCAGAGTAGGAGCTAATAACTAGAGAGTGACTGGAAAGAAAGAAAGAGAGAGACAGAGACAGTGAGAGACAGAGAGATGGAGACAAAGAGATACAAAGACTCTCACACACACAGAATGACAGTGAATTATTTTCTGTCAGAGAAGAGGTCTGAGATACAGGATCAGGAGTGTGTGTAAATGGGTTTTCCTTTAAAGAAGGCATTTCTTTATGTGATATAGGAAGGAAGAAGGGAATAATGAAAGTGGGGGAAGATTTTGAGTCATGTGAGAGGGAAAGGAGAACAGGAGTCTCTTGATTAATTATCTTTTTTAAAGAATGAAGTATGAAGTGAGGTTCTCAGCTAAGCATAGTGGATGAAGTCAGTTCTGAAGAGGCAGCATGAGGCAAGAAGCCTTAATATTCAGAAGTGCTAGATTCAGATTTCAGCCCTTGAGTTACTTGTAGTGTGATTTGGGGGCAAGTGGCTTAACTTCCACGATTTCAGTTTCCTCACATATTAAGTGGGGATAATAATGCATGTTCTACCAAATTTGCAAAGCTGTTGTGAGAAAAGCTAGAGAGAAAGATGTTGTATATTTAAAAAAAAATGAAATGTTAGGTGATTTGCCCAAAGTCATACAGGTAACAAATTACAGAGGCAGGATCTGAATCTTGGTTCTCTGACTGCACATCTAGCAGTCTTTTCACTGTAGCATGATGGCATTCCTAACGGCTATGTAGGGTTGCTTGCTATTAAGAGTTAGCACCTTTGGGAAAATGCTTACACTTCAAGGATCTGTGACTTCATCAGTGTGGGTATTCCCTTCACTTCTACAGATCACAGTCCTTCTATGCAATACTAAAATGTTTTTTGTGAGTTGCTATGCTCCTTCCAGTCCATGTTAATACTCCCCTTATTTTTTGGCCCCTCATTACATTAAAGTCATGTCTTTTTTCAAGGTATAGGTTCAGTTCAATCATTTGTCAGTTATAACTGACTCTTTGTGATTCCAACTGAGGTTTTTCTTGGCAAAGATAATGAACTAGTTTGACATTTCCTTCTCCAGCTCATTTTACAGACGAAGAAACAGAGGCAAACAGGGTTAAGTAACTTGCCTAGGATCACACAGTTAGTAGATGTCTGAAGTCAGGTTTGAATTTATGAAGTTGAGTCTTCCCGATTCCAAGCTTGATGTTTTATCCACTATGCCATCTACAAAATCTTCTATGAATAATTCCAAATGAAAGTCAAGATAATAGTGAACACTTACATTAAGTGGTTCACATGTGATATTTCATTTGATCAGCACAACAGCCCTGTTGGAAAGGACCAGCTACCTCATCATTTTACAGATGAGAAAACAGAGGCTCAGAGAGGTCATTCAGATGGTGTGTCCTAGGTAGGATTCAAATCAAACCAACAAGCACTTATTAAGCTTTTATTATGTGTCAGTTACTGTGCTAAGCAATAGGGATAGAGCAAATGGCAAAAATAGTCCTGGCTTCTCAGGACACTCTAATAGAGACAATATGCAAAGAATTACTTACAAACAAGAAATAGACAGGAAAAATAAGAAATAAATAGCAAAAGAAGGCACTAGTATTAAGGGAAACATAGATTTCTTCTCCCTTCTTAAAATAGAATTACTTTTTCAATTATATGTATGAGAAAGTTTTTAACAAAATTTTGAATTCCAAATTTTTCTCCTTCTGTCCCTCCCCTCCCTTCTTTTTAAAACAGTAAGAAATTCAAAATATTCTAGATGTGTGCAATCATGTAAAACCTATTTCCATGTTAGTCATATTGTGAAAGAAGAAACAGATCAAAAAGGAAAAATACATAGAAAAAAAGAGAGAAAAAGGAAACCCGTGGGACAAAAAAAAAATAAAATGAAAATAGTATGTTTCCATCTGCATTCAGAATCCATCAGTACTTTTTCTGGAAGTGGATAACATTTTCTACCATGAGTCCTTTATATCTGTCTTAATCATTGTATTATTGAGAAGAGCTAAATCTTTCACAGCCCATCTTCACACAATGTCACTGTTATTGTGTGCAATGTTCTCTTGGTTCTGCTCATTTCACTTTGCAACAGTTCATATAAGATGGAAAGACTTTTTACAGATGGTGGAACTTAAGAGTGAAGCCATGAGATATAGAGGTAAGGAAATGCAATTCCAGCCATGAAGGAAAGTCAGAAATATGTGGAGTCAGAAGATGCAGTGCCTTGTGGTGAGAACTTGTAAGGAGACCAGTGTCACAGGAATCACAGAGTATGTGGAGGAGACTAAAGTGTCAGAAGACTAGAAAGGTAGGAAAGCAAGGTTGCAAAGGGCTTTGAACACCAAACAGAGAATTTTATATTTGATCTCAGAAGCCTTAGGGAACCTTTGGAAGTTATTGTATGGGGAGGGAGAGTGTATGGTTAGACCCGGGTTTTAGGAAGATAATTTTGACAGGTGACTAGAGAGGGGGAGAGACTTGAAGGTAGAAAACCAATCAGATTCAAAGCCAGGTTTTTCTGATTCAAAAGTGCTTCACTCTTTTTGCTATTCCATGATAAAAGTCTGTCAGGGCTGAGTGAGACCTCTGTAGATTCTTAGTCAATGTCACTTAAATGATAAGAGTTTCTCCTAACTATGAAGCCAAGAAGAATTGGGTTCGAATCCCTTAATTTCTTAAATACTCAGTTTTCCCATTTGTAAAATCAGAATAATAACCATAGGAAACTCGAAAAAGACAACAGAAGTAGAGAGTTTCCCACACATCAAAATCCTCTTTCTTTTTGTATCACTGAGTGTGAACTTATAAAGCAAAACTCCTCCAGCAGTCACCATCCACCCTGTCTGCACACAACCTCAGCACAGGGCCCCAGTTTTAATAACAGTAGGTGTGTCATCCTGACCAAAATCTGTGATCAACCGATTGGGCAGGGCATTGCCACCCCTGTTCATCCTGATGGGGTGTATCCTTTCAGCTCTAATTATAATTGATAAGTGCCAACAGCAGTTAATCACCCCACTCCTGGAGCAACACACCTCACAGAGCTGGCATTCCAGAAAGCATTGTGCGGGGACAGCTGGGTTTATCTGGTAAAGCTTGATGCTCTGCTTTCTGAATGGGCTCGAGCCACTACCACCACTCCCACCCCCATCACCATGTTTCCAAATCAGTCTCTGCCCTAGTTTTCAGAGCTCTGGATCCTTCCCAAATGGCCAACCAGAGCGATGTTTGCTAGTCTGCTTTTTGCCAAGAACCTTATGCTTAACTGGAGGATTAGCTGAGCCTCCTCTAATGCTTTGGGACCAGAGCTGGATGGCATTGGATTCATTTTATCCTTTAATTAAAAGTCTTGGGTTTGGGGGCAAACTCATAAATCACTTGGTACCCCCAAAGAGGGAAATGTGAGGACCCCAAGACAGATTCTGGGGAATGAATGTGTTAAGTAGTTAGTTTCACTCTAAAAATAGCTCATCAAACATGTGGGGGGAGTACAGACATTCTAACTTGGGCAGGCAAACAAACCTTCTTAATTCCCTTTAAACTCCCTGAGGGCAAGGATTGTGTCTCCTTCTCCTCCTTTTCCTGGCACAAATCTGGGTACACCGCAAGTGTTCACTAAAGACCTATTGGCTGATGGATTGAATTAGCTGGGTCTGAATCAAAGTTTATTATGACTCCACCTGGGCTGGGCTGAAGTTCTTCTTTATCAACTAAGAAAGTTTGCTGAGCAAATAAAATGAGTAAACAAGATTGTTGAGACAGTTCTTAAGAGAACAAACTGTTTTTTAAGGACATTTCTTTACTTCCCTGGGCCTTGGTTTCCTTATCTGAAAAAACATGAGGAATCTTTCAGGTCCCTGGCAGCTCTATGATTCATTACAATACCATGCAGAGGTTATAATTGGATCACAGTTAAAGTTTCTAAGGGGCAGAATTAAACTACTAAAGGAAGGGCATGTATTGAGGAATCAAAGATTTCACTATTTTGTCAGACCTCCTTCCCTGAAGGCAGTATGACTCCTAAATAGATATATAAGTGCTAAGAAAGTAGAGGGTGTTTCTTCATACCCATCAGTTTGGCTAAATGACCCCCCCCCCCAAAAAAAAAAAAAAGATAAACGTTTGCTGCATTGTGGGAAAATGCAATGTTGGTAGAGTTGTGAACTAATGCAGAATTATTAATTCTGAAAAGCAATTTGGACCTATGCCCAAAGGGCTAATTATATCTGTGCATATCCTTTGATCCTGCAATAACATTACTAAGTCTGTATCCCCAAAAGATTTTTTTAAAGGACATGAGGAAGAAAGAACCTATATGTGCAAAAATATTTATAGCAGTTCTTTTTGGTAGCTAAGATTAGGAAATTAAGGGAATGCCCATCAACTGAGGAATGGATGAACAAGTTGTAGTATGTAATTGTGATGAAATACTATTGTGCTATAAGAAATAACAAGCAGGATGCTTTCAGCAAAAAACTGGGAACACAAGAACTGATGCAAAGTGAAGTGAGCAGAATCAGTACAATATTGTACAATGAACACCTGTGAAGAACTTATTTTCATTGATACAATACAATTCTTCAGCAGAGCCAAGACAAGAGTAACGAAAAGTGCTATCTTCCTACAGAGAAAGAACTGATGTCATCTGATTATAGACAGAAGCATACTATTTTCCTTTTCCTTTCTTTTTTTCTGGACTTCAGAGACAGAAAATCAATTGAACTTAACAGAAAAATTAATTAAAAATGGGGGCTTACAGATGGCATCTTCTTCCTTTTGACTGTATCCCAAGTTAACTAGTTCTTGGCCTGGCCTGACTTGTTCCCTCACACTTCAGCTGCCTCTTTAGCAGCAGCCTATCCATCATTTTCTACACCTTTTTTTAAAATGCTTTTTTTATTTGTTTGTCCAGGTTCAAAAATTGCTCATTATACTGATGAGGGATACTATATTTGGACCGACCTTGAACAAACTCTAGTCTCAGCTAAAGTACACATCCCCTACTATATCAGTTTGGGGTTCAATTTTCTCTAAACAGCAGTGTGATATAATGGGGAGGAGCAGTTAGGTGTCACAGTGGATAGAGTGTCATATCTAGAGTCAGCAAGACTCATTTTCCTGAGTTCAAATCTCAGACACATACTAGCTGTGTGACCCTGGGGCAGGTCATTTAACTTTATTTGCCTCAGTTTCCTCATCTATAAAATGAGCTAGAGAAGGAAAAGGCAAGCCAGTATAATAACTGCCAAGAAAACCTCAAAGGGGGTAACAAAGAGTCAGAGAAGACTGAAAATAATTGAACAACAAATAGTGGGTAGAGGAACTGGATTTGAAGTCAGAGAAGTATGTTTAAATCTCAGCTCTGGTATTTATTTAGTGACGTTAGTCAAGTTGGACTTAGGTCCCTTCTCTATAGCTAGGGAAGTTGAATTACATGTAAAGTCCCTTCCAAGTCTGGATCAAAATAAAATAACCTCTGGAAGGGTTAAGTAAGGAGTAGTTCATCCAGTTTTCATCTACATAGCAAATAGCAAGCAATCAAATTCTTTTGTTATGGAGCATGACTGACAGGAAAGCACTTGTATAGGATTATCTCCTGGGTTGAATTTGTTGTAAATAAAACACAATCTAAATTCAAATGAGTGCAGGTCAAAGAATAAATTGAATGTTTACTACTATTTGTTAGTGTAAGACTCTGTGGGTAGGCACAGTTAGATGGATGAAGGAACAAGAGAAAAAACATTAAAAAGTAATAACAGTTGAATACTCCAGAAAGAAGCCCTGCCTTCAAAGAGTTTTCTCATTTATATAGTTTTGTTACTGTACAGTCGTTTTTTTCAGTCCAACTCCTTGAGACCCCATTTGGGTTTTTTGTTTGTTTGTTTGTTTGTTTTGTTTTTTAGCAAAAATACTACGTTTGCCATTTCCTTCTTTAGCTCATTTCATAGATTAGGAAGCTGAAGCAAACAGGGTAAAGTGACTTGCCTAGGGTTATCCATCTAAGTGTCGGAGATCAAATTTGAATTCAGGAAGATGAGTTTAGTTCTCCTGACTCCAGGACCAGTGCTCTGTCTGCTAGGCTACCTAGCTGTCCTCCATATGGTAGATCTATCTGCAAAGAACTATGATGCTAAATCCTAAATGACTAGAGAGGTGAACCTGAGAGCCAGAACAGAAAAGTAGTCCCCTTTCTAGGACAGGCCAGGAAAAGAGGATGCATTGTGGGACACTTTTTACATTTAATAATTGTATGTATTTTTAATGCCAAAACATTCTATTATCTGTGGTGTGTGGGTAGTGTGTGGGTCAGTTCACATGGATTATAGTAAAAGCTAAAGGTTTCTCAAGGATGCTAACATCTAGAGAATACAATTTTCAAATTTTTCCTAAGGCATAAAAATGCTTTTTTCAAACAAGAAAGAGAAATTTCAAGGTGCTGAATTCATTCACAACAGAGAAATGACAGATTAATTTATAGATTTATTCTTATACCCATCAAATTACCAAGATGATACTTTTATCAAATTAAAAGCAAGATTAATTCAGAGAAACAAAAAAAAAAATTTAGAGGAATATTTTTTAAAATATAAAGGAGTAACTTTTTGTTATTGTTGAAAGAGAAGAGAAGAACTGAAAGTTAGCCTGTTTGTTTTTAAAATGAACACAAAAATATTACCAGAGAAAGTATTCTCAAACTTCCAAAAACTACTGTGAAAACTGCAAAATATTTTTGCAGAAAAATGAGGCTTGTAGCAACATCTTACACAGTATACAACAATGGCTATGTGACATAAATATTTAACATCAAATTAAAAAAAACAAAAAACAGATGAGAGACAAAAGAAGGGCTATTCACAACTATGGGTATGGAGAACACTTTTTACCAACTAAAGAAGAGAGGTGATTACAAAAGGCAAAATAGGTAATTTCAATTACATAACATTCTAGCAGTTTTTGCACAATAGTGAAATAGAATTAGAAGAGAAATAAATAGGATAAAAATAATTGATGTGTATCAGATATCTCCAATGGCATCTAATACATCTAAGATGTATTGAAAATCAACACAACTATGTTAAAACCAAGAGTCATTTCCCAATTGATAAATGGTCAAAATATGAATAAGCAAATTTACAAAATAACTTGAAATTATTAATGACTATAATTAAATTAACATAATTCTGAGATTTCTTGCCAATTGGCAAGATGACAAAAAATGGAAATAGTCAATGTTGAAGAGGATATGGGAAAACAAATACACAAATATATTGCTAAGGAAGCTGTGAATTAATCCAGTCATTCTTTAAAACAATCTGGAATTATACTAAAATAGTAACATTGATTTGGCCCTTCTTATCTCATTCCTATCATTATTATCATTAATAGCTAGCATTTATATAACACTTTGGAGTTTATAAAGTACTTTACATATGATTTCTCATTGTTTCCTTAAATCAACTCTGGAAGATAGGTGCTATCATTATCCTCATTATGTGGATGAGACAATTGAGGCAAAGAAATTAAGTGACTTGCCTAGGTCCACAAAATTAATAAGGGTCTGAGACAAGAATAAAATTTAGGTCTTCTTGTATCCAAATTCCATCTGCTTTGTCACTTAACTTTCCCTTACCCATTTTTCCCCCTTACTCTTACTCCCAGGAACTAACTCCACCTCTCTCTGATCATCTGTTCTTGCTCTGGCCTCATTTTCCTGACTTAGTATTCTTAACCTTATCTTTAACCAGTCCTCTGTCACTGAATTTTTGTCTCTTGTCCATTGACTGCTAGTGCCTTGCCAAATCATGACCCTGGGCTGCCATATATTGTCTTCATTCCTGCTTGAATGTTGCTGGAGAAAGCCACAAATCTACTATGAATTTGAATTTTCTAAATCTCAAGTGAACTTTCCCTTCTGCACAGCAAAGCAAATCTCTTAATCTGCCATAATGGATGATCACATTCTCTATTATAACAATTCCAAACTTTCTCTCCTTCTCCTCAAGCCTTCTATTCCATTCCTTTCCTTCTCCCTCTTTTTCAATAAAAGAATCCAATTCCTATTTTATTAATAGATTCTATTTGTTATGAGTTCTTTCTTCTCCCCTAAAGCTATATCTCAAAATTCCTCTAACTTATCTCTCATTCTTTCTTTTCCTTCAGTTTCTGATTAGGTCATGTAGAGCATTTCCTTGCCAAGGCCAACCTTTCTAGTTGTGTCTTTGATGCCATAGCTCCATTATCTCTTCTAGAAATCAAGACCTTTAATCCTTTGTCATCCTCACTATCTTCTTCTGTCATCCTTCTCTTTCACCTTTGACTTTTAAAATCCTTATCTTCTATCTTCAACAAAGAGAAGATCTAATTCAGTTCCAGTTGATCAATGATGGACAAAATCAGCTACACCCAGAGAAGGAACACTGGGAAATGAGTATAAATTTCACTTTTGTCTTTCTTTCCAGGTTATTTTTACCTTCTGAACCAATACTTCCTGTGCAACAAGAAATTTGGTTCTGCACATATATATTGTATCTAGATACTATAATACATTTAACATGTATGGAACTGCCTAGGGGAGGGGGTGGGAGGAGGGGAAAATTCAGAACAGAAGTGAGTACAAGGTATGTACTGTCAAAAACATTATAATTATAAAATTAATAAAAACAAACTAAATAAAAAAATAAAATCCTTATCTTCCTTCTAGATTCAACTTTTACGCCATCTACTACAGGAAGCTTTGTCTAACCCTTCTAGTCGTTAGTGATTCTAATATTCAGCTCTTCCAGAATGTAAACTCCCTGGAGGCAGCACTGCTTTTACTTTTGTCCTAGCACAGTATCTTGTATGTAATAGGCACTTAGTAAATGCTAGTTGAATTAAAGTTGTTTGGAAACATATTACTGATGAATGTAAGGAAAACTTTTCAATTAGTGTGCAAAAATAAACTGAGCTGCTTCAGGACACAGTGGCTTTCCCATCACTAGATGACTTTTAAGTAGAGGCTAGCAGATCACTTGTTAGGTGATAAGGTCCTGGGTAACCTGTTGGGGTTGGCAGAGAAAGCCTGAAGTACTGATAAGATTATATACTCCCTGAGGCAAGCAGGGAAGGGCCCTGGCAGGGATCATATCAGCCTCACAGTCTCACCCCTGTGGAGGTCTAGGGAAACCCCATCTTACTGTATCAGAAAAGCCAAAGTATGATGTCAAACTCCAGATGTTTTTTGTTTTGTTTTGTTTTGTGTTTTGTTTTTATTTTATAGCTTTTTATTGACAGAACATATGCATGGGTAATTTTTCAACTTTGACCTTTGCAATCACTTCTACTTCAACTTTTCCCTTCCTTCCCTCAAACCCCTCCCCTAGATGGCTATGGAACTATGCTGAAGTTGCTGAAGTTAGCCACTTCCATCAGAATTGATCCTCATATAGTATTGTTGTTGAAGTGTATAAGGATTTCCTGGTTCTGCTCATTTCACTCAGCATCAGTTCATGTAATCTCTCCAAGTCTCTCTGTATTCATCCTGCTGGTCATTTCTGAAAGAACAATAATATTCCATAATTTACTCAGCCATTCTCCTATTAATAGGCATCCATTCATTTTCCAGTTTCTAGCCACTACAAAGAGGAGTGTACAAACATTTTTCCACATACAAGTTCCTTTCCCTTCTTTAATATTTCTTTGGGATAAAAGCCCAGTAGTAACACTGCTGGATCAAAGGGTATGCACAGTTTAATAACTCTTTGAGCATAGTTCCAAATTATTCTCCAGAATGGTTGGATCCGTTCACAACTCCACCAACAATGCATCAGTGTCCCAATTTTCCCGCATCCCCTCCAATCAGTATTTTCTTTTCCTGTCATTTTAGCCAATCTAACAGATGTGTAGTAGTATTTCAGAGTTGTCTTAATTTGCATTCTCTGATCAATAATGATTTGGAACATTCATTAGAGTAGAAATAGTTTCAATTTCATCATCTGAAAATTGTCTTTTCATATCCTTTGACTATTTGTCTATTGGAGAATGGCTTGATTTCTTATAAATTCTTTCTATGTTTTGGAAATAAGGTCTTTATCAGAACCTTTAACTGTAAAAATGTTTTCCCAGTTTATTGCTTCCCTTCTAATCTTGTCTGCATTAGTTTTGTACAAAGGCTTTTTAACTTGATATGATCAAATTTTTCTATTTTGTGATCAATAATGATCTCTAGTTCTTATTTGGTTATAAATTCCTTCCTCCTCCACAAGTTTGAAAGGTAAACTATCCTATGTTCTTCTAATTTAATCATAATCTCATTTGATCTTATCTTGGTGTATGGTGTTAAGTGTGGGTCCATGCCTAGTTTAAAATATTAATTTTAAATTTTCCCAGCAGTTTTTGTCAAATAGTGAATTCTTATCCCAAAAGTTAGGTTTGTCAAACACTAGATTGCTATAGTTATTGACTATTTTGTCCTGTGAACCTAACCTATTCCACTGATCAACGAGTCTATTTCTTAGCCAATACCAAATGGTTTTGTTGACCGCTGCTTTATAATATAGTTTTAGATACAGCTAGGCCACCTTCGTTTGATTTTTTTTTTCATTAGTTCCCTTGAAATTTTTGACTTTTTGTTCTTCCAGATGAATTTTGTTGTTATTTTTTTCTAGGTCATTAAAATAGTTTCTTGGGAGTTTGATTGGTATAGCATAAATAAATAGATTAGTTTGGGTAGTATTGCCATCTTTATTATATTCACTCAGCCTATTCAAGAGCACTTAATATTTTCCCAGTTGTTTAGATCTAACTTTATTTGTGTGGAAAGTGTTTTGTAGTTTTGCTTATATAGTTGCTGAGTTTCCTTTGGCAGATAGATTTCCAAATATTTTATACTATCGACAGTTATTTTAAATGGAATTTCTCTTTGTATCTCTTGGATTTTGTTGGTGATGTATAAAAATACTGAGGATTTATGTGGATTTTATTTTGTATCCTACTACTTTGCTAAAGTTGTGGATTATTTCTAATAGCTTTTTAGTAGAATCTCTGGGGTTCTCTAAGTATATCATCATATCATCTGCAAAGAGTGATAATTTCCATGTCTTCATTACCTACTCTAATTCCTTTAATCTCCTTTTCATCTCTTATTGCCAAGGGTAGTATTTTTAATACAATATTGAATAGTAGTGGTGATAGGGACAACCTTGTTTCACTCCTGATTTTATTGGGAATGGTTCCAGCTTATCACCATTACATATGATACTTACTGATGGCTTTAGATAGTTGCTATTGACTATTTTGAGGAAAGGTCCATTTATTCCTATATTCACCAGTGTTTTTAATAGAAATGGATGTTGGATTTTATCAAATGCTTTTTCTGCATCTATTGAGATATCATGTGATTTTTGTTAATTTGGTTATTGATATAGTCAATTACGTTAATAGTTTTCTTAATATTGAACCAGTCTTGCATTCTTGGTAGAAATCTTACTTGGTGTATTATCCTGGAGATGATTTTCTGCAATCTTTTTGCTAGTATTTTATTTAAGACTTTTGCATTGATGTTCATTAGAGAGATCTATAATTTTCTTACTCTGTTTTTGTCTTACCTGGTTTAGATATCAGTACCATGTCTGTGTCATAAAAGGAATTTGGTAGGACTCCTTCAATCCCTATTTTTTCAAATAGTTTATATAGCATTGAAGTTAATTGTTCTTTAAATGTTTGGTAGAATTCACATGTAAATCCATCTGGTCCTGGGGATTTTTTCTTAGGGAGTTGATTAGTAGCTTGTTCTATTTCTTTTTCTAAAATGGGACTGTTTAACCAATTTACTTCTTTTTCTGTGAATCTGGGCAAGCTATATTTTTGAAGGTATTCATCCATTTCATTTAACTTATCGAATTTATTGGCATAAAGTTGGGCAAAGTAACCTCTAATTATTGCTCTAATTTTATCTTCACTAGTGACAAGTTCTCCCTTTTCATTTTTAAGACTAACAATTTGATTTTCCTCTTTCCTTTTTCTAATCAAATTTACCAAGAGTTTATCTATTTTGTTTGTTTTTTAATAGAACCAACTCTTAGTTTTATTTATTAATTTAATTTTTTTTACTTCAATTTTATTAATCTCTCCTTTTATATTTAGAATTTCAAGTTTCATGTTTGACTGGGGATTTTAAATTTACTCTTTTTCTAGCTTTTTTAGTTGTAAGCCTAATTCATTGATTTTTCTCTTTCTCTGTTTTATTCAGGTAGGCCTCTAGAGATATAAAATTTCTCCTTATTACCTCTTTGGCTGCATCCCATATATTTTGGTATGACATCTCATTATTGTCATTCTCTTGGGTGAAATTATTAATATTTTCCCCTGGCTTTTATTGAATGTAATTTTCATTGCACTGTGATCTGAAAAGGAGGCATTTACTATTTCTGCCTTTCTGCATTTGAATTTGAGGTCTTTATGTCCTAATATATGGTCAATTTTTGTATAGTTTCCATGAACTGCTGAAAAGAAATTGCACTCATTTCTATCTCCATTTAGTTTTCTCCAAAGATCTATCATACCTAACTTTTCTAATGTTCTATTTACCTCTTTAACATCTTTCTTATTTATTTTATGGTTTGATTTATCTAGTTCTGAGAGTGCAAGGTTGAGATCTCCTACTATTATAGTTTTGCTATTTCTTATTGCAGCTCTCTTAACTTTTCCTTTAAGAATTTAGATGCTACACCACTTGGTGCTTATGTTTAGTATTGATATTACTTCATTATCTATGGTACTCTCTAGCAAGATATAGTTTCCTTCCTTATCTCTTTTAATTAGATCAATTTTTGCTTTTGCTTGATCTCGAGATCAGGATGGATACCCTTGCTTTTTTGACTTCTCCTGAAGCATAGTAAATTCTGCTCCAGCTTTTTACCTTTACTCTGTTTGTATCTCCCTACTTCAAGTATATTTTCTATAAACAACATATTGTAGGATTCTGGCTTTAAATCCAGTCTTCTATCTGCCTCCACTTTATGGGAGAGTTACCCCATTCATATTTATGGTTAAAATTACTAATCTGTATTTCCTGCCATCTTCAAACTCCAGATGTTAAGTTTCCCCCATACATCTGTCCATGGCCTATGACATCTTTGCTGAACTTCTTTTGGAATTAGCCAGCCACCATGCTGTCTTTCTTCTCACCAGTTACCTCAGCCTCATGTTGTCTTTCTCCTTGTTATAGCTAACTAATTCTTTTAGGGTGCTAAACTCCTCAATGGCATAATCCCATTTCATTGTGTATCCTCTTTCTCCTGGTTAATTGTGAGTTCTATTGGGGAACTTGTTTTTTCCCTTGTTAATTGTTAAGAAACCCTTTCCTTGCTAACAATATGCTCTCCCACATCTATTTCATATTTACCATTCCTAAAATCTATTCTACTTCATTTTGTATGTAACCTCTTGTAAATAAAGATGCTTTTTGGCAAGGAGAAAGCCATTGTGAATTCTTCACATTTGGCTTGCACGTTGTGCCTCATATTTTGAATGAGGAATTGCTATCTGCACCACATTATTTGGTGGCAAACCTTACCTCATACTTGGTATTCAAAATCTCCAGCCTTCTACTTGTCAAAAAGGTAAAGGTTTCCCCATTTAAAAACCTGTATGGCATTTAGCACAGGTACAAAAGAAATACACACCCCAGTTTTTTTTTTCCCTCTTGTCCTACTCCTCAACTAAGGTGGAGTAGGTAGCTCAGTGGATAAAGCACTGAGCCTGAAATCAAGAAGTCCTGAATTCAAATCTTGTCTTAGATATTAACTAGCTATGTGTCATTGTGTTACATAAGTTCCATTTAACTTGTTTCCTCAACTGGAGCTAATAGTGTGTACATCCCAGGGTTGTGATAAAGTAACATTTGTAAAGTACTTAGCACAGTGCCTGGCACATAGTAGGTGCTATATAAATGCTATCTATTGTCATTATTAGAAACAATTCATATCCATGTACAGGTTGGGTCAGAAAGATGAACCTAGTTGTTTTTCAACTTAAAGATTATATGACTCTGGCTTTAAAACAATGTTTTATTGTTTGTTTGGTTTTTTTTTTTTTAAACACTAAATTGTAGCTATATTTCTTTTATAGATAAGCAAATCAAGGTCCAAAAGAAACTAATATTAAGCTTGTCTATAGATAGGCTAGAGAACTAGATAGAGAACCTGAAGAATTGAAGAATTTTGAAGAACTTTTTCTGAAGAACTTTGGAATCAATTGCATGTTATTAGAGACACAGGCAAAGGACTACCCAGCATGCCATGCCCACACTCAGAGAAGGTGCTGAATCTATGAGGAAAGCACAGTTGCAGTAGCTCAAAAGAAACATGAAATGCACAAATTCAGAGAAATCTCCATTCCAAAAGCTCATGTGAATTATTTGTGCCTGATCTGTGGTAAAATCTTCTAAGCTCATATTGGTTTGATCAGCCACAGTTGGGCAAACTCTTCTTTGACTCCAACATAGTGATGTCATTTTGGGCCTCTTTGAGGACAAAGGATAAGAACCATACCAGATAGAAAATCTGGAAAGTGAAGCCCTATATTTACTTAGGACAGGAAAAAAAAATGAATCTCCATTGGAGCCCAAGAGATAGACTGTGGGTTTTGGATGATGAGTAAGGATTCAAGTAATTCCTACTCCCCTCTCCTATGATTTGCAATAGACAGAGGTCACAAACTCAACTTAATCAATCAGATATGATGTAGTTGAACATACAAGATCATCTAAAATGTTCTATCCCAATTAGTTCCACAGTCCCTGAAGTATAGGGTCCTTATTTCAAATAAGTACAGTAAAGAGAGTTTGAGGGAAATTATGGTCACACTTCCTGATATAGGTCTCTGAGATCTGGAATGTGCTTATTGCTATTTTTAAAATCTTTTATTTATTCATTCATTCATTCATTCATTCATTTATCCACCCATTTATTTATTTATTTTTATTTATCTGTTTGTTTATTCATTCATTCATTTATTTACTTATTTATTTATTCATCCATCTATCCATCCATTCATTCATTTATTTTACCAAACTATCCTTAATATTCTTTCTTTTCTGATCTAAGTCTAACCAATCTCGTGGTAATTTAGGTTTGATATTGGAACAAAACAAGATACTTTTGGGTCATTTAATAGTTAACATGAGGAGATTTATTTAGCCATAGCAGGAACATATTCAAAGGATAGTTATTAAGGAGACATTGAGCTTACTCAATTTATCAAGCCTCCCATTATGGTTCACCTATCTAAGCACTGAGAGTCCCTCCAGTTTCTTATGGTTACTTCGATCTTAGGTGATGAGGAAGTGATATCAACAGTCTGGTTCTGAGTAACCCAATCATGAATATCTCAATACTGTTTAAGAAAAAAAAAAAAAATCTTTTTCCCTGGAGGGGTTAAGATATTGTTCTTACTAGGCACCTATTATTTCCTGAGTCCTTTCTCCCAAATCTACCTTATTTCTTGAGCACTAAGTAAATTCTTACTCCCTCTATCCCTCCTTTTTTTCTTTTCCTCTTTCTCTCTTTCTTCCTGTTACCCTTTCATTTCTCTAAAGCCCTCATCCTCTTCCCTTTGTCTCTCCTTTTGTTCAATGGGGCTCTATTATTGAACTAAATGATGGCAACATCTACTACAAAATTTTCCAACTTTTTCTCCTTCTAGGGGAACTTTTATAGTCAACCAATCTTTGGCCCCCTCATATCTTTCCTTGCACATTAGATTGTGAGCGCCTTGAGGGCAAGTACTTGTAATATGCCTTCCTGGCAGTTACAATTACTAATCTGCCCTAGGCCCAACAGAGTACCTTTGACCACTGACCTTTGCAGTGTCACCTCTACCCGGCTCGCCTCCTCTGAGGCCTTCAAAGGTCTCTGGCCACGATCTCTTGAATCTATAGCTTAATAACCACTAGCACACTCAAGAACAGCCACGTGTAATCTTAAAAGCCTTTATTATACCTACTCACATAATGCCCTAACTGATGCCCTGACTTGTTGGTTCTCTAGTGAATACCTGGTCAGAAGACCCATGTGTTCTCTACCAAACCTCTCAGCTATCCATCAGCTTGTCTTGGCTTGGCTTGGCTACCCCAGGTTAGGGAGCCAGGTTAAAGAGAGCGACTGCTGTCTGCAGTGGGCTTATAAAAGGCCTGTGAGGTCACACACACAGCCAACCAGCGAGACAGCTGTCACCCATTATGAAGCTATCTCAATATGGACAGGATCCCACCCACAGGGCAGTCCTAATATCCACAGAGATTACTTCCTGGGGCACTCAATCTCCTGTTGCGCTGTAGCGTCACCCATTTAAAAGGCCCTTACAATTCCCTTCTCTTGTTTTGCGGGAACTGCATCCTTACAAGTACTCTTTTCCATTCTTTGTCTTCCTAGCACTTAACATAGGGCCTGGCATATAACAGGCACTTGATAAATGTTTATTGACTGCCTGCTTGAACAGTTCATGATAATTTCTGATTTTTTGTCCTTGTTCATAATGACTTCCTTACCTGGAATGTCCTTTAGTATAAGGGTATCATTTTATGATTCCTTTGTTTTACTCCATAGTAACTGGACTAGTTCTGGATACAAAGTAGAGGCATCATGGAATAGTAGATAGGGTATTAACCCCTCACTACCTGTGTAAACATAGACAAGTCATTTAATGTCTCTGAGACTCAGTTCCCTCATTTATGAAATGTCAATTATAATATCTTTAATATGTAACTCAGAAGGGTTTTGTGCTCAAGTGGATGAAATTTAAAAAAATCAAAACATTTATAAACCATTGACTATATGGTAAGCACTTTTTAAATAGTGAAATAGTTTCAATCCTCAAGAAACTTAATATTTAATAGAGGAAGATTAAGATTTAGGTATAGAGCCAAAAGGCCCCTTAGATATCTTCTAGTCCAATCCCTTCATTTTGAAGATAAGGAAATTGAGAACTAGAGAGGTTAAGTGATTCAACCAAAATCACTCAGGTAATAAATATAAGCTAACTAGCCAATAAGGGCTAAATCCTGGGGATATGAGTTCCTGTAGGTGATTGCTAAACCTGCTTCTGGGAGTAGTATATGATGATGTAGGGTGGAGAAACTTGGCTTTCCACTTCAGCACATGTGTAGGAATTCTATGACTATTTACTCTTTAATTATTTCATGGTGCAGAAAAGCTGCTGAACCTGAACTAAGTGTACATACAAAAGGCATTAACTGGTCAAATGACCTCTTTCACCCAATTAATTTGAGGAAAAATAGGAAAAATGTTGTCAATTTCTGAGCAGGGCATCTCTTCCTTGATTTGTTTATCACTTGGCCACTTGCTAGCCTAGCTAATTTAGCCCTACCCTCTACCATCAATCTTCTAGGCAAACTAGTAGTCATAATAACCTCATTCTCCTGATCCAATTTCTCCATCATCTTGATAGAGATGCCCCCCAGTTCAGGGGTGTGTTTATATTTCTGTTCTTGCACAATTTTCTTAGTAAATATCCTTTTGTAAAAGCTAATTGATGCTACTTGCTTCTTAGTGGTACCAAGAAGATATCAACTAATTAAACTGAAGGTTACTAATCAGTGGTATCAGTTATATCAAGGAGATATTAATTAGCATTGGAGATTGATACTGGGGGGACACACCAGAATTGGGTCTTGAGCCAATATTATTAGATATCCTTAACTCCTCAAAAGTATCCCATGATCCCAAAAGAGACATGCAGCTGACCACTTGTCTTGGCAATATGACTGTAAATTGGAATAAGGACCTTGAAAATTTATATGTGCTACAAAAGGAATAAATATGGGAGATAACATATATGAGAGAAATGGTGTCTGGGGAGGCATGTTTTAGACTGAGTTGACAAACAGTAAGTTAAGTCGTCCTCTCCTTCAGAGTAATCAAGAAGAAATAGTTTTTATTTTAAACTCCTTCAACTTCAAGACTACACAAATTTAATATGAGATAGATAGATTTCATTAGGGATATATTGAAAAATGTTTAATAACCAGCTCATCTGAGGGAGGGAAAAGAAGAAATGTATGCAGGATACATTTCTAAATTTAATCTGGAATATTAATATTTTCTCCATCTTTTTCTTAACTCTAGACAACCAATGAAACAATAAATCAAGCCTTGCTTTGGAGTTTGTCAATTTCTGAGATATAAATGTTCATACTGAAAATGGAGCAATCTAATTTTTGAGCAGCATATCCCTTGATAATTCTAACTCAATACCTTACTTAAACTTAAGAGATTGAAGGAGAGGGCTCCAAGCCCCAGTCAATCAATGTTTCTATATTCTAATTTTTGTTCCCACAGCAGTACAGGTATAGCTCTCCTAACTTTCCACAAAGGTAGAAATTGTTATCTCCTTTGGAGACAGATCCAAGAATCAGTTTTCTATACCTATCACACTCAGTCAGCTTTATTTCTATAGAACCACTACTGACCAGATGCATACACATTCAATAAATACTTAAGGGATTGGGTTGAATGTCATGGTGGGTGCCATTAGAAAGGAGAGTGTCTGAAAAGAATATGGTGCTCTGTTATCAGAAATTATCTCTTTTTTAAACCACAGCTGCTCTCCATTTCTACAATCCTCATGCCAGTCAGTTATTTCCAATTGTCTCTCCTGAAAGAGCCCAGCTTCTCATATAGGGATAGATTGGAAAGGGTGTGGAATCATTTAGAGTCAAAGCCACAATCTACCTGCTTAGGCTATCAAGCTGTAAGAGGTTATCTCTGATTGTCCAGTCATTTCATTTGTTGCCAGGATGGTATAGTGGAAAGAACATTGGACTCAGTGGAATGACTTGGGTTTGAATGGCAATTCTGTTATTTATTACAGATAATAACAATATCTGGATCTCTCTGGGCTTCAGTTCACTTATCAATAAAGAAAAGTTTCATTACATATTCTTTAAGGTCTCTTCCAGCTCTAAACTCTATGATTCTAGGGACTTCTCACTTCCTAATAAGCTGCCTGACTTCTACGTCTTCTCACTGGCCTGACATTGAACTCATGAACCCCTATTCTGTGCGCTGGTTCTGACTTCCAGTGTGTCCTGATGTTGGTGCTTATGTATGCTTACTTGGTAGCTACCCCTAATCTGACTCTGATTCTCAGTATCTTTCTGCTTCCCTTATCCATGGCTAACTCCAGTGGTACCACCCACTGAGACTATTGGGATGGAGAAAAAGAGAGAAGGAAGAGCTCTTGCCCAAACAAGGTGGATTTAGTGGCCAGGGGCTAATAGGCTTAGTTGGCCCATTATCAAGATGTTTAGGAAGGTATAGGGTTCTGGGGAGAGGGAAAGAAAGCAGAACTAGTAGGCAGCAGTACTTATGCAGATAGTGTAGGAGTCACAGCTGTGGGCAATGTTAAGCTTTCCTCAATACCTTAGTGATGTTTTGGAAGAGAATTATGTCCCAGTACCCAGCTGAGAAACACTGTTCTAATGTGGTACTGGAAAGAGCATTGAATGTCTTAGAGTCAGAAGACCTAGCTAGGTTCAGTCCTATGATCTGACATTGCCACTGACACTGAGTGACTCTTGGCAAATCCCTCCCCTTCTCTGGAGAAGAAAGAAAATGCTGTCATTTCTTTGTTTTTCAGCTTTCTTTCACTCTTGAGGATCACCAGGTTTTGCTCTGAAAGAGAGCAAAAGGATCTATTCCTTCCATTTTACATATGAGGAAACTGAGACTTCTGTTTTGCAGATGAAAAAATTGAGACTCAGAAAGGTTAAGTGATTTATTTGAGCAAACATACAGAGCCAGGATTCAAAGCTAGATGGTCTGATTCTAAGTCTTCACTTCCCCATGGTTACCTCTTACTATGTCTTCTTCCAGCTGTAGCATACCATAATAAGGAAAACTGGGGCATTTCTGAGAACGGAGAAAAGGCAGATCATTATAGAGGAATTCATATGACTTCTACATTGGATGACTCAACATTCATCCTACACTTCAGCCAGACAGTCTCTTCACTGTTTCTGGAGCACATCATGCTTTTGATCTCCCTGTCTTCCCATCCCCTTACCTGAAATGACTCTTTTTTTCTCCCTCCTCATCTAAATACTGCTTGTCCTTTGAAGTCCAGCTTTACTCTTACCTCCCGTAGGAAGCCTGCAGGTGCTCTAGCTTACTCATGATCTCTCCCTTTCCTGGCATCACCTTCTCTTAATGACCTCATCACTCCCGTTGGCAGTAAGTCACAGTTGTTCACTAATTCAATATTCCAGAATGAATTTTGACTCTGCATGAAACTGTAAACTCATGGTGTTTGGATTAAATTGAATTGAATTGATAGTCTAGCGAAGAAAGCACTGATTTGGGGTTTTGGCCCCGAGTTTATTACTTACTAGCTTTATGATTTGGGGCAAATACATTCTCTGTTCTTGATCTCATTTTCCTTGTTGGTCAATTTAGGGTGTTGGACTAGGTTTAGAAAATTGAACTAGACAAATATACATATATGTAAATATACATGTCTATAATAGACCTTATTTCATTGCCACATTTTGTTTCCATGCCAAGTCATTAATGACACCTCCCATCATACTCTCCCCCACTAATAATGCCTTATTGGAAAAATCATTCCTCCTCCCGAAACTATATCTGTATGGGTGACTATCTGACAGAGCATATATTTTTCATCTATAGTCCTCTACCCTTCACCAAGAATAGAGAAACATATTTCATTATCTCTTCTACAGGGCAGCAAGCCAACAGACATTTATTAAGTGTTTGCCATTTGCTAGGCACTGTGGGAGATGTGAAGGTACAAAGATGAATCTACACAGTACCTACCCTCAAGGACCTTATAATTAAGTAGAAGAGATAAGACACATACACAAGTAACTGTAGTCCACAGCAGGGTGTGATAAGTGCGGAAGAGAGGAAGAAATTCCAGGGGGTTCAGGGAGTGAGAGATCTAATCTATTTGATGAACTCTAAGGTCACACCAAACTTGAAAATTCTGAGTCTGTAAGCCTGTGAATTGAATGGACTCATCACTCCAGTCTGAATCACCTCTTTTCTAATTTTGGTGGAGTTCTTGTATTCTATTTGATCCAGTAGACAGGGCTTTGAGTTTAAGACTAACTTCTTGATCCTGAAGTCGGTGACAAGTATAGAGAACATACAATTTTTAAGGTTCAGAAGGAACATCTGGAAGATTTCCCTGATTTCAAAAGAAATCCAAATGTACCTCAACAGCTGCAAATTCCAAATCTACTCCAAAAGCATCTTGGACAGGTTTCAGTTGAAAAAAGGCTTAAAAATAAAGAACTTGTTAAAAGGTTTAAGTACTCATTTTGTGTCCATTAGCAAGAATAACTCATATTTGTGTATTACTTTGATGGTAATATTGTACTTTCTTCACAACTACCCTGTGATATAGCAAGTTTTATTAATTCCATAAACCATCAGAGGAACTTCTCCTTTCCCCTCTATTCTTCTTCCCCTTATCCCTTCCTACTACTTATTAACTGTATAATCTGGGCAAATCACTTAACTATTCTCAGCCTCAGTTTCCTCATCTGTAAAGTGGGAATAATAATAGCACCCTTCAGTGCTCTGAAGGAAAAAAAAAGTGTCTTGAATAGTTGCAGTTTTATTTATCTATGTGTGTGTGTTTTATCTCTAACTAGACTCTAAGTTCTTTGATTACAGAAAACACATCCTGTTTTGAATCCTCCTCAGGTCTAACATTGACTAGGGCATTAGTATGGACATTCCACCTCCCAGTTCTATACCCCATGCTTCAAACAGTTTCCCTTTTCACCTCTTCCTCTTGGAATTTCTTGCTGTCTTTCCTTCAAAACTCAGCTCAAATGTAACCACTTCCATGAGGCTTTCCTAGATGCCCCACCACCAAGATGCTAGTGTTATATCTGCACCCCCTACATTTCTTTGTACTTAATTATCCATGTATGTGTCATATCTCTTAGGCAAGAACTGTTTTTTGTTTTGTTTTGTTTTTTTTGTCTTTATATATCCAGCATTCAACATAGAGCCTTGCAGTAATGGGTAGCTAATAATTACTTGCTGAATCGAATCCAGTTGAGTTGAGTTGAATTGGGGTGGGATGTGCCTAGGTTTGACTGTGACTATTGCCTGAACCTGCTGATACAGCAGCTCATGACAAAATCCCAGTTGGAAGGTAAGAACAGTTTTCTTTGTAGCTGCCTGTCTCCAGCTGAACTCGAATCTCTCTTAATGGGCTGAGTACCCAGCTGACAACAAAGATGTTAGGCCAACCTAACAAGAGAGTGAAACAGAAACAGCACAGAGAGAGTAATTAGAATCTAATTAATTTGCATTTCATGAGAGAGTCAGGGATGTCACACATTCATAGACTCAATCCAGCAAAGATTAAAGCTCTCACAGGGAAGGGAAAGCAGGGGACGAGAAGAGCAGATGAATCTGGGCACCTGAAAAAACTGGAGAATGAGCTGGGATGAATAGAATATTAAAAGAAAGCAGAGGTGAAAATGACTAGTCTGGGAGTGACCCAGAACAAAGCTGTCCCTGGGTCAGCAAAAGATGATTGAAAATATTCATTAGAAATCTCTTGAGTTTAGAAGTGCTCCTAAGTCTTTACTTCTTCCACTGGTGGAGAAGAATGGGAGAAAAAGCCAGTATAGCATAATGTAGTGGCAGATGTCTGCATTTGGAAGGAGAGGCCCTAGGTTCAAACCCTGGTATTACCATTTTGTGTGACATTAGACAATTAATTCACTTACTGCCTCAGTTGTCTCATTATTTTGCTCCTTGTAGCAGTTAAATAAAGCATTCCCCCTGACCTCTAAGCTCTCTTTATACTCTAAAGTTGTGATCTTTTGAAGAATTTAAGGAAGAAGAAAAAAGAGGTAGGGTAGAATGGGAGAAAGGAGGTTAAAGGGAAGGAAACAGAGAAGAGAAAAGTATGGTATATTTTGCATGAGTTTTTCCTGGAAGATAGGACTGGTTTTGGTTTTTGGATTCCTAAGTACCTGGCATATAGTAGGCACTTAATAAATGCTTATAAATTGACTGATTGAGTGATTTGAGTGTAAGTGTAAGTGATTCACATTACTTCTAAAGCTGTGGTCATCTTTCTGTTCAACATTCAGCCTCAGAAGTAGGGTGGGGTGAAGATTGATTAGGGGACAAGTTGTCCAGATACCTGGAGCATGGGTGAAAGATTTATGATTTCTTTGCTAGGAACAACCAGCAACAGAGGTACTAGAAAGTGCGCTCCAGGCTAAGATGTAATCCTGACTATGTGTTGACATTTATCAGGCTTGCCTGGGATCCCTAACCAAACTGACCCTGCAAGACTTCTTTAGGAATCAGCTGAAGACAGAGGGAAAGACAAAATCTCCATGGAAAATGAGAATGGGCTTCCCCAATTTGGGCACAGATGATAATCTCTCTTGCTGCAACCATCTCCTAGCCAAGTTTTCTTTCCAGGCCCCCAACAGAATGTGACAATGATGAGTCATTGCCAACCCTTGAGGAACAGTCCTCCTATGCAGGTCTCCACACCCCAGTCAAGATTGATGAAGAACCAGTTAGCAAAGGAAAACAGAGTCCAAGTGAACAAGAAGGCATGAAAGACTATGCCCAAGCTAAAACTTTGATAGGTCATAGAGGTCACCAGAGTAACCACCAGTCACCATCAAGAAAACTAAAACCACAGTCTTTGCCTTCACAAAGTCAGAAGTTCAGTCTGGAATATCTACTCCCTTTAGGGAAGCCAAAGTAGAGGCTCTCTCAGTAAGCACAGCTAGCCACTATTATGTGAGATGCAATTCAGTGTGAAGCAATCTCAGACATTCAGGAAAAAAAGATTTTCCCTCCCAATGTTTCAGAGCAGAGTTGATGAACTTCAACTGCACAAGAGAAGAGTGAACAAATGAATTAATAAATGAAAATGCATCTAGTAAGTGCTTTACTGTATTCTGGACATTGCAGATACAAGCAAGCAAGACAGCCCTCAAGGAGCTTAAGTTCTAATAGGAGAAAACAATCTATATAGGGGGAAGGGAGTGTGACCATAAAGAAATATCTTGGTTTATAAACTGTTTTCAGATTGATTACTGTTTTTAGAGGGAAAAGGAAGAGATTGGTAAAACAAGTATAGAAGGCAAAGATATAGAACTGATCATATCTCAGGCAAATGTGTTTGGAGCAAAGGCTGTTCAAAAGTAATGATACTTTGTTATCACAGAATAGAGAGGCAGCATGGGGTACTAGGTAGAGAGCTGGCCCAGAAGGCAAAAATAAAGTTGGTTCCAATTCTACCTCTGACCCAGTCAACTCACTTTACTTTGCCAAGCCCCAGGAAACCCCATGACTATAAATTGTAATATAGGTAATGATTTGCAATGGTAAAAGGATTAGAAAAAGATTAAGAAAATAAAAATTCAAAATTCAAAAATTTTTTAAAGGATTAAAAAAATTAAACTATAGGTCTGGCTTATTATGGAATCAACAATATTGCGATCTGGAAATGAAGACTTTTGCCTTCTAATGTTTCAGAGCAGAATTGAAACAACCCTATTTAAAATGTCTAAGCTTTCTACGTATGGGATTATGTCTATGGTGTATGGGATGTCCAAGGAGGACTAGCATGTCCAGGTGTAGGACTGCTGAGTCCCTTTCAGGATTGATCACCCACCTTTGGTGTCTCCCTGACATTCAACTCTTGTCTGTGGCTCCAAGAAGCTATATCATGGGAAGCAGCCACATACCAGAAAAAACATCTGGGCAGAGGGTCAACCAAGGTTGAGGCTATCACAGAGCCTCAAACCTTTTGATGAATAAGGAGAAGTGTTTATTTGTTCATTGAAAAGCTGAAATAGAAAGACAATAGGAGCTTTTGACTAATAGCAATATCCTCCTAGATCCAGCATACACATTATAGTGATACAAAGGGGAATGACCCTTGGAATTACTTTTCCTTTTTGAGGAATTGCTGATTCTGCTGCCTATCTTAATAACTTCATTGGACTTTTCAGTCCAGAAACAAGAGAGATAACAATTTCTTCTACCCATAGATCTGTGATTCTATATTCTTATGGGAAAGTTTGTTAAATCAAACTGGCCTCCATTTGGGCAATATAGTTAATTTCTTAAAAAATTCAAACCAATTTACAGAGTAAGAAATTGAATCCCAGAGCAGAAAAATGGTTTACTGAAGGTTATACAAGTATTGATGGCAGAGTTGAGAGTGTTCAACTCAAATGCTTTACTTATGAGGAACTGGTAGTGTTATCTTTAGATGAGGATAAAGATTATTATTAAATAATAGGTCATTAGTAGTTTCCCCAAGTTCATGACTGCTTTTTAGATATTTCCTGGTTACTGTTCTTTCCATTTCCATTGTATTAATTATATATATTGTTTTCTTGACTCTGCTTATTTCATTTTGCATCAGTTTGTGTGTCTTTCCAGGTTTTTCTATTTTCTTATTTGTTTTATTTTTTAACCTCACGGTGATATTCCAGTACATAAATGTACCATAATTTTTTTTTGTTTTCACCATCCCCAATTGATAGGAATCTACTTTATTTCCAGTTTTTTGCTGCCACAAAGTAAATGTTGCTATAAATATTTTGGTGTTTATTAAGGGTCATTATCAAAGCTATACCTAACCTAGAGCTGTATGGAGGGCTAAAAAAGATAAGGCCTGCAAAAGAGTTTTGCTAAGCACAGAACAGCCTGCCTGTACATGCAAAACACCATAATTCTCATGAATTCTCTCTCCCTTGCCCTCCTTAGTCTTTAATTGGAAAGCCTTTCTTTTTCTTTTGGGAGAAGTCAGATCTGGCAGACATCAGTTCTTAGATTTGTGACAAACACACATTCCTTGACATCTCCCTCTTGGCCCCAAGCTGTATCTTAAGAGCCTCATTTATTGGCTGTGGCCATAGACTGAAGCCCCAAGCTGTTAATGGGCTGTGGCAGCTCACTTCTTCCAGGGCTGCACTAAAGTAAAAGGTCCAGACATGTTTTCAGATGGGATGTCAGCCTGTTTTGAGTCCCACTATTGGTGGTACTGGCTTCAAAAGGCTCCCCTTGGAACTCAGCAACTCCTAGTTCTTTCAGACTTTGGGACATTCTGGTTGTCACATCCCACCAATCCCAGACAAGACATGTGAAGGAAGGGCTGGTTCCACAAGGCTGAAAATCTAATTACATGTATGAGGTTATCCAATTCATTCAGGGCTCCATTTCTGTGTCTGTCTACAGCCAACATAAATCAGACCAAGATTCCAATAGGGCAGAGTCCCCATTCTATTATCTGCTCTCTTGATAACAGCTATCAGCTCTCATTTGTTATTCTTCAGGCTTGGGATGGGCTGAAACTTGGGATATCAACTCCTACTTTAGTTCCCAGTGGAACTTCATGACTAAGTTGTGCGATTATCAGGAAGACTATAAATGCTGTATTTAACCTTCTGGCTAACTATAATTTTTGAGACATTCAAAAGGTAGCTTTAAAGTCAAGTTTCATGTGGGAAGAATAACTGTGGGTTTTGAAAGTATTTTGTCATACCAGAATGTTTTAGGTTTTTTTTAAAAATAGTTCCTGTCAGCAGAAAGTCAAAATTTTGAGAAGTTGAAGCACCCAGTTTATAATGTTTGGGAAACTAGTATATGCAAGTATCTATGTTTGATAATAGGAGAGTCAGAGAGGGGCTGTTGTTGGAGAAGAATCTAGAATAGTGAACAAGACCATTTCAGGAATAGATACCATGTCATACTCAAATAGAACTTTCTGTTTTGGGGATTATTTCCAGGAGTTATGTAGAAAAGGTAGAAAGGATGTCAACCAAGAAATGTATACCTGATTATGTAATAAAGAGAAGGAGATAATCAATGGACTCAATTGGAAGACCCTCCTTCTAGTACTCCTTATTTATGGGAGGACAAGGACTAGCATTGAATGGAATTGGAGGGCTTGGATGGGTTGTAATCTGTATCACTGGAAGGAAAATCCATATTGATGGTTTTATGGATCCACTGGTAATTTCAGGCAGCCATTAAGAAAAATAAGAGGCTCCTCTAGAAAGTGAGGTAATAGACTCAGATTACAGATTGAAACACACACATACATACACCCCTCCACATATTTATGTTTATGCATACATTTTATATGGGCATTTGCATATGTGTATATACACATGCATACATGTAAGTGCGTATGTACATACATACTTACATATACATTTGTATATATATGTGTATACACGAAGTATATTGTGTGAATGACATGGCTAATGTGGGAATTTGTTTTGCTTGACTGCATTTTGTAAAGATTTTGTTTTTCCTGCTTTCTCAGTGGATGGGAGAGGGGAAGGTGGGAGATAGAAAATTCAGAACTAAAATAAAAATGAATCACATTTTTTTTTCAAATAGCATAAACAATTAAAAAGGGCTTCAAACTTAGAGAAGCAATATAGAGGAACTATTTCTTTCTTACAAGTGAGACAATACAGGATAGTTATGGTGGAATCAACAAAACTTTGACTTCTTTAATGTTTTCTGTATTGTCAGATCTCCATGGTTCTGTATATCCTCTTCTATGTGTATAAGAATATGACAATTGAAAGTACTTTCTTTTCTCATTCTGAGGAATGTAATTTCAATCTTTGTTATAGAATATTTGCATATATTTTAAAGAATATATAATACACATGTTTGGTCATATTAATAAGTAAATTTATTCCTTTATTAAGATAGTCCCATGATCTTATTATGTTTTGAAAACTTAATCCCTTCTTTTTATGGAATTTACATTTTACATGTAGAATTCTAAGAGGGAAAAAAGCCAGAAACACCTCTATAAGTCTTTTGATTTCTCACTTCATAGAACAATTCAAATTAAGTCTCCTGGCACTAAATTTTGAGTTCTCCTTTGTATTCTAAGATATCTGCCATCAATATCTTTTGACATTTGGCTAGTCATCAGTATGATATGACTGGCTTCTTAGGGATTCATACATGTTTACCCTATCTTCCTGAGCAACAATTTGTATTCCCTGAGTGTCTCATATTTTTGTACCTTCTTATTGCTAAGAACTCAAAATTTAGGGAGAAAGGCCTTTTTTTTTTTTGAGCAGATTAATGAAAAAAAAATAAAGACTTTAGACTCTAGCATGATGTAGTGGAAATCAATCAATTAACAAGCATTTATTAAGTGTTTGCAGTGTGCTTGGTATTCTCTTTAGTATTAGTGATGCACAGAAAGGCAAAAACATGGTTCTTGCTCTCAAGGAGCAAGAGACAACATGTAAATAACTATGTACACATAAGATCTACACAAGATAAATAGGAAGTGGTTCCAGAGAGAGGGCATGAGGCAGGGATTGACTAGGAAAAGCAACTTCCAGAAGAGGAGATTTGGGTTGTCTTGAAGGAACTCATAAAAGCTAGAAGGCAGGCATAAGGAGCAAAAACACTGAAGAAAAAACAGTGGGCCATGATCTGGGTTCATGTCCAACTTCTGACACCTAATATATCACTTCATCTAAGTCTTATTTGTAAAATGGGTGAACTAAGAACTCAAGATCCATCCCACAGTTGTCCTGTGAGATCAATCAATCAAAAAGCATTTATTAAGCAATTTCTGTATACTTAGCACTGTATAAACATTGATAAAACAAAACAGAAAAATAGTTTCTATCCTCAAGAAGCTTACATTCTGATGTAGAGTAGATGGAAGTAGCCATATGCCATAATTATTATTTAATTGTAATATGGGAAAGGGCATAGAACTTGGAATCAGGGAAGCTGAATATGAATCCCACCTTTAACATTTATTAGCTATATGAGGTGATGCATTGGAGAGGGTATTCAGCCTAGAGTGAGGAATTCATCTTCCTGAGGTCAAATACAGCCTCAGATACTTATTAGATGTGTAATACCAGGAAAGTCCCTGCTTGCCTCAGTTTCCTCATCTGTCAAATGAGCTAGAGAAGGAAGTGGCAAACCACTCCAGAATCTTTGCCAAGTAAATCCCCAAAAGGGGTCATGAAGAGTTGGACACATTTGAAAACAAATAAAGAATGGTAATGTAGTATGGGAAGACGAATTGAATTTGGAATCAAGAGAAGTTGGGTATGAATCCCATCTTTGACATTTATTAGCTAGGGATAACTCAATCTCTCTCGGCCTCAGTTTCCTTATCTGTAAAAGCAAGTATATCACTGGTTTATTAAAAGTATTTAAGGAGATAATGTTATGTCAAATACTTCTAAACCTTAAAGCACTATATAAATATTAGCTGTTAATAATACCATTGATAATAAATTCTGTCTTCAGCCCTTTACATTTATCTCTTCTTATGTA
Organism: Sminthopsis crassicaudata; assembly: GCF_048593235.1. Lineage (NCBI taxonomy): Eukaryota > Metazoa > Chordata > Mammalia > Dasyuromorphia > Dasyuridae > Sminthopsis > Sminthopsis crassicaudata. The sequence continues at coordinate 534,624,620 of NC_133618.1, read as the reverse complement.
TATTTCATTTAATCCTTGTAACAATTCTATTAATTAGGTGGTGCAATTTGTATTATTTCCATTTACAAATGAATAATCTAAAATTCAGAGAGAGAGTGTGTCTGTCCAAAATTATTTAATTTATAGGTATCAGAGGCAACCATCAAACCCAGGTCCTCTTTCCATACCACTCTGTTTATTGATTTATTTTAATCCAAATCCTAAAAGGCAACATGATAGAGTACTGAATTGGGAGATAGAAGTCCTGTGTTCAAATCTTGGTTTCTTGTGTAGCTTTGGATAAATCATTTAATTTCTCTAGGAGATTGGACGGAATGATCACCAAAACCTTTTTTAGGTCTCATCATTGTATGAATCTAAATTCATTGCTCTATCCAGAGTTAATTAGATAGAAAAGATCAGAAGGTAAGATAATGTGCAGGAAGAAGTTATGCTAAAAGCAGAGAGGAGTGATAATTCTCAAAGAGGAAGGATTAAAAAAATATAAAAACTAGAAAAGAATGATAATCTAGGACATTTAATGGAAGAGTTAATGGCTTTGTTCTCATACCTTAAAAGTCTCATAGGTGTCCCTTGATTATAACCCACTACTATCCCTGATATCTATCAGGATGGAACTGAATCTTCAAGGAAATGCTAGACATTATCTAAGAAGGTAGGATGTAGATAATATTTTTTATTTTTATTTATTTCTTGTTTTTTAATTTAATTTTTTTTTTGGTAATGCCTTTTAAAAAGATTTCTTTCAAAATATTTTTTTTTAAAGTTTCATTATTTAAGAGGGTAAACTTCAGTCATCTGGGAAATATACTTACGGATATATGCATAAATGTGGCAGAAAATAATGGATTGTAAGAAATTAGGAGATAGATAATTTCAGAGAGTCAGGGAAAGACTTGCATGAATTGATACAAAGTGAAGCGAGCAGAACCAGGAGGACAATTTATACTGCAAAATTATATTATAGAAATGAACAATTTTGAGAACATTGAGCAATTGATTAAATAATAAAATGGACAGAACCAGAAGCATGGTGTACACAATGTAAAAATAAACAACTTTGAAAGCCGTAAGAATTATGATCAATACAATGACCATTCATGATTGCAGAATATTGATGATGAAATATGCTTTTCATAACAGTTTGATGGATATAGGGTACAGTATATGTATGCATATGTGCATTTCCCTCTGTGGTGTGTGTATGTAAATATATATAGCCATTGGGAAAATTTGTTTTTCTTGATTATGCATATTTATTTTATACATAATAAATGTATTTCTCCTTTTCTCCTTTGCAATGAGTAGGGAATAGGAAGGGGGGAAATGCATTTCTATTAATTAAAAAAAAAAAACAAACAGGTGGTGGGTGTACTGCTGATACGAAATGTTGTTTACTATATTATTAGTTTTTCTTAGTTTTTTTTTTGTTACAGGTGACCTCTCAGAATAAAAATTATGTGTAACTATTGTTAAAACAAAATATCTCAATAAAAGATTTTTTAAAAAACATAAAGATATGTTCTCTTAAGATGACACCAGGCCAGATAAAGCAGCATTCCTACATTATCATTATTACCCAAAGAAACCTTTGGCAATGGCAAAGGTCAGCTAGCCCCAAGCATGAACATCTAGAGGCAGGAATTGTTCCTGGTGGATGATAGTTGACACCATTAATTCCTTCTTTAAGGACTTATTGAGTACTTGGGACTAGACCTGGACCTAAGATTTTCTTGCTACAGGAAACTACCAGATGAAAAAAGTCCCTTTACAAATCAGCATCATCTTTGCAACTTAAGAGACAACATAATTGCCCAGGACACAGAGAGGTCAAATAACTTACGCAATTTGGCTCACACTCTTTGGATTAAAATTTTGAATCTAGGTTTTGTGGGATCTGAGACCAGCTCTCTAATCCACTACATATACAAAACATTGCCTCTGGGATAAAATATGACTTCTTCAGCTTGATAATTAAAGTCCTTCACAAAATTTAAAATCCCAGCCCCAGCCTATCCCTCCAGGCTTATTATTCTAGAACTCTACTCCACTAACTTTAGATTCTAGCCAAACTAGCCTGCTTGCCATTCCCTAATTCAGTACTCCACCTCCTGACTTTGTCCTAGGCATTCATCATGCCTGGAATCTACTCCTGCTTCTTAGAACCATTTTCAATTGCTAGGATTCTCTCCCACCTCCTTAAACTGCCTTAAATTTATTTACATACTTTATCTCTTATGTCTTAATTTTATCCCAGAAATATAGAAATAAGCTCCTTGAGAGCAGGAATTGGGCTTTATTTTGTTTTGTTTTGGTTTGGTTTTTGTATTCCCAGCATTTGCTTCGCTCATAGTACAGGCTTAGGGTTAGGGATATTAAATTGGACTGGATTGTACAATGCTCTCCATGATTCAAAGTTTGTAATTTAGGATTTGGTTTGTGAAGTCCAACCCTTTTATTGTACAGATGAGACCACAGCCACAGAGAAGCTAGAATTTGAACTCAAGTCTCATGACTCCAAATTTAGAGCTCTTTCCATAATACAAACTGATTGGAAAAGATAAGTATATCTTGTATTGATTAGAGATAGATGTTTATATAGCAATTACATTGTCATAGGAACTCATAAAGAAAGAAACTTCCTCTATTATTGCAGATTGGCACAAATAGGGCTTTATAATGTTAAAAACATCTTTGTATCCATCACCTCATTTTATCTTTACAACAACCATTTGAATTATGTAGGGTGGGTACTATTAGTGTTGTGGAACACCAATGACCTGGGAGTCAGGCCAGTATCTGACTTAGGTCCTATCTCCAGCTGGGCCATAAACTTACCATGTGACCTTATTTATCCTGCCTGGGGCTCAGTTTCCTCATTCATAAAATAAAAGGATTGGTTAACCTGATTTCTGAAGTCCTTTTTGATTCCAAAATTATGACTTAATGTTTCATTTATCCCTATTTGACCAAGAAACTGAACCTCAGAATTTATAAAATATCATACAGCAAAGTGTATCATAGAAAGATTAGGACTCAAAATTCCTGACTCCTGAATGTTGAAATACACTTGTATTCTGCATCTGTATGATATTTTGTACATCCATATCATCCCCCAAATATTCAGAAATAAGGATAAGGGCTTGTTAAGAAAATACACATTCTTTTAATGGGAGTGAGAAGACATCCCAATCCTTAGTGGGATGCATTCCCTAAATATTATTTCAATTTGTTTTTATTAAGAACCTAATATGTGTTAGGCTAGATGGCAGTTTGTTTGGTTTATTTTGTTGGCTATTTGTCCTTCCTTTCTCTAATAGGACCAAAGACATCATAAGGGTGATGTTTTGACTTTCGAATGAGTTGAAAAGTCATCAGTCTTGATTCTCCTCCAGAGTCACAGTTCAGTTGTGTAATGACAAAATGAAAAATTGCTTGCCCTCATGGAGTTTACAATCCAATAAAGGGGAAAAAAAATAATAATAACTAACACTATAGAGCCTAGCATGTGCCAGACACTGCGCTAAGCATTTTACAAGTATTATTTTATTTGATCCTCATAACAATCCTGGAAAGTAATTGCTATCATTATCTCCATTTAACAGTTGAGGAAACTGAGGTCCAAGATGTGTCCATAGTCCCACAGCTAGCAAATGTCTGAAGCCAGTTTCAAAATCAAGTCTTCCTGGCTCCACTGCCCTATCTAACTCCTAGGAACACACACACACATACACACACATACACACACACACACACACACCTTGACTACAAGTGAGAGTAAGATCAGTACAAGGAGGAGGTCCAGAAAAAAAATACAATGAGAAATTTGGGAAAGGAAAGAAAATGTAAGGGAAATAAGAGCCAGTGATATGCTGGTAAATATTTAACAAGTGAGCCTTCCAGAATATGCTTTGGACTCACTTTTAAATTTAATCTGCAGTATTAGCATTTTTTCCATCACTTTCTTAAGTCTAGACATTCAACAAAACAATAAATCAAGCCCAGATTTGTAGCATTTTCCAATTGCCAATTTCAAAGGTGTAAATTCTCATGCTGAAAATTTAACAATTGGCTCTAGATCTCTAGAAAGAGCTCAATGAAAAGCACAGTCTGATTTAGCTTTTATTCCCATGGTTCCCAACAACTTCAATATATTTATTGATCAAATATATTTCATGTTTGATCAGTGATATTTACATATCAAATATGAAATCCTCTATTGTCTTTTAAAGGCCTTCATAACTTTTTACTACCTTTATTGTCTTCTTCCACACCTTAATCTCCTACGTATCCACCATGCAGTAACACTGGACTCTGCTGATCTCTGCTCCATCTCTAAATTCAGAAACTATATGCTTGGAAGGCTCTCTCTCCTCATCTTGACTTCCTGACATCCCGGTTTCCTTCAAGTCTCAGCTAAAGTCCCATCTTCTTCAGGAAACTTTTCCCACTCCTCTTTAATCATGTGTCTTCCCTGTGAGAATACCTTCCATTTATTCTGCGTGCAAGTTGTTTGTACATAGCTTGCATGTTGTCTCTTCTCACTAGAAACTCCTTGAGAACAAAGATTTTGTCCCTTTCTGTTTCTTAGCCTATTGCTTGGTATACAGTAGGAACTTAATCAATACTAGCTGAGTGACTGACTGACTGACCTGCAGCCCTTCATTTGTGGATTTTTTGCCACATGTGTGGCCTTATCCTGAAGAGCTTGTATCTTACCTCCCCCAGAGCAATTTCTTCCATCCCTGCATCCTTGGGAGGGTCTGCCAGTTCTACATTTGTGGGTTTGGCTGCCTCAGCCCATTTCAGGACATGGCTGTGAGCCTCCCAGGTTCGAGAAGCCAACATTTCCCATGACTCAGTCTGAAGTTCATTTCACTCCTCCTGGTCCCTCCTGTTGGGTTTGCCAAGGTTGGCGGATTCCTCTGGCCACCTCTTCTGGGCTGTGGTGGTTTTCTTGGGGTCAGGCCAGAGTCCCAACTCCCATTCCTTCAAATGGTCTGGCTCCTACTGCAAAACCTGCTTCCCAAGAAAATGGGCCTTCCCAGCTTAGCCTCTGTGACCTCTCTAGAAATGGGATCAGAAAACTTTTTTGGCAGGTAAGCCAGGAAAAGGAAAGGAGTTTCAGTGGTGATTAACCCTGGTGTGTGTGTGTCTTTTAAATAAACATGGATTTGAATGCACAAAGCAAGTTAGAACTAATAAGAGAGCATGCCCTTAGTCACATACCCTGGGGCCAGATGGGAGCTTTGGGAGAGAAGTGCCCCCCCTTTTTTTTTTTATTGAGGAGACTGAAAAAAATTTTGACTTTCAGAGTAATGGAATAGTAACAGAGCTACATGGGGACATCATGCAGAAAAATGGGAAGTAGGTGGAAATAGGTTTCTGCGCCCTAACCTTTCTGTTTTGTGATTTTTTTTTTCAAGTAAGAACCCCATGGAGGCAATAAGACCTGAGACTGTCCCTTCCTGTTCCCAATCCACTAGATGGAATTAGTTGGCTGGAATAGTGAGAGGACATCTTTCTTAGTATCATACAATTCAATATCTAGCTATCTATATGTCTATCTCTCATCCATCTATCCATCTATCTATCTATCTATCTATCTATCTATCTATCTATCTATCTATCTATCTCTATCTGTGACTAGAATACTGGCTCTGGAGTCAGGAGACCTGAGTTCAGATCCAGCCTCAGACGCTTACTAGTTGTATGACTCTGAGCAAATCCCTTAACCTGTTTGCCTCAGTTTCTTCATCTGCAAAATGAATTAGAGAAGGAAATGGCAAACTACTTTAGTATTTTTATCAAGAAAAGCCCAACAAGAAAACAACTATATATAAGGGATGTGTAATAAGAAAGATGAAAAATATCAGGAAGCAGAAATAGATAATAAAATAGTAGATGAGGTTCTAAAATCAAGGATCCATGGTTTAAATCCCTGTTCTTCTATCTGCTGCATGATCTTGGATCTTATCTCTCTGGGATGCAGCTTTCTCATCTGTAAAATGGGGGAAATAATAGTTCCCACCTCTCAGGGTTTTTGTGAGGATCAAATGAGAATAATTGTGAAGTCAGTATAATACCTGGCACACAGTAAGTGCTATGTAAATGTTAGTTATTATTAATATGTGGTCTATGTGTAGCTGATGCAAGGATCATGGGATTAAAGGATAGAAGGAATCCCTTTTTTAGAGTGTCCTCCATTTATTATTTTTTTAAAAATTTAAATAAATGATACAACCAAGACCAGAGAAGCTAAGGTCACAGAGAAAGAAATAGAGCTGGGACTCAAACCCATCGAATCTGACATCAAGTCTACTGCTCGATCTGCTAAGTCTTACTACAGCTAACTGATTGCTCAAAAGGTATCAGGGTATCAGGAGCATTTCATTTCAGAGAAAGAAAGGGTATTTTTTTTTTTGTATGTTTCTTATCATTTTCCTGGGTGCTGGAGAGAGTGAGTTCTAGGCTTCAGGATAAGGAAAGATGGAAGAAATACTCATCTTTTTGTCTCATGTTTCTATCTCCAAAACCTCCAACTCTAGAAGGTAAAGAGAATCTCTTTTCAAGACAATATAAAGTTGGAAGGGGCATTAGTAGGATACCCCTCATTTTGTGGATGAAGACATTTGAGGAACTTATGTAATATGCTTAAGGCTACAGAAATAAGAAGCAGCAAAGCCAGGATTTCAATCTAGTTTCACTAGCTCAAAGTTCAGCAATCTTTCCAGAATACCACCTTGTCTCACATGAGAAGAAGCCAGACAAACTACTTGGAAAGGTAGCCTCGAGGATTAAATGGCAGAGTGTTGCATTTGAGGTCAAGAAGATCTTGGTTACAATAGCCACTTGGGCCATTATCTCCCTCTCCTTCCTATCACAACCTTGTATCCCCCTGAAACCAACCTAGCTCTGATAGGCCAACTTTGGCCTTATTTTGTCTGTATTCAGGCCTCCAGGGAATTTCCAGGACATTTTCATTCCATGTCTACCATATTCCTATCTCTTTTTTTCTCTTATGTACTAGAATATAATGAGAGGTAAGGATACATAAAGTGCGTATCATAAGCTAGACACTGTATGTTTTCCCCCTTGTTTTTTTCTTTTTTAAGTGATATTTTATTTTTCCACATACATGCTAGGACAGTTTTCAATATTCATCTTTCCCAAACCTTATGTTCCAAATTTTTCTCCCTCTCTTTCTCCTCCCCATCCCCAAAACAGCAAGCAATTTGATGTGAGTTAAACTGTGTACTTTTTATAAATATTCATAACAACTTTGTGAAATAGGTGCTGATTTTATCCCCATTTTGCAGCTGAAGAAATTGAAGCAGAAATTAAGTGACCTGCCCAGAGTTACACACTTATTAGAGGGTCTAAGTCTAGATTTGAACTCAGCTCTTTGTGATTATGCCCCCAATTGCCTTACATGATAAATTACAACTGGAGCATAATTAAGTTCTCAAAAAATGCTTTATTTATCTAATCACCTGTATAATCTTGGGCAAGTTACAGCTTCTCTGAGTCTCAATATCCTCATCTGTAAAATGAGGCTAATAATTCCTGTAAAATTTACCTCAAAGGGGTTTCCTTAACTTCAGATAATGTATAGAAAGCCCTTGCCAATGTTAAAATGTGACAAAAAGTCAATTATGATTGCTATGGAAAAGATTGGTTATTATTGATTTCTGCTAGCCTGGAGGGTGAGGCTAGGGCTTGTTGGCTTGAGGCACATTCCTAGAGAAATTATTCTGTAATCTAACTGGTTTTTGCACCCATTTTTCTTCCTCATGATTCCTTTTCAGGAGCCTCCTTTTCCCCCAGATTTCAGGACCCCTCTGGCATTTTTTTCTCCCATCCCTAACCAAATTCTGGTCTCAGATCCCTCCTAGTCAGTAACTGATAACAGCTGAAAAAATTCCAGCCTCTCCACCTTTCCACCCCACCACCCCAGGGAATTTGCATCTCAAAAGAGATCAAAGAATCATTTTAGGCATGTAGCCCCTTATTGTGGCATTTAAAGCTTTTCATAGTCTGGCTCCTACAGACCTTTCTAGAGACATCCTTCAGGCATTCAATATTTCAGTCAAATTAGCCTGTTCTTGGAACTTTACAAGACACCTCCGGTCTCCATACCTTTGCACAGGTTGTCCCCTCAGGCCTAGAATTCACCTTATCTCTTTGAGACCCAGCTTCATAGTTCACTCCAAGTGTCCCATCCTCCATGATCTCTCCAATTATTAATGTTTTCTCCCTCCTGGAATTATGCTATGTTTATTTACTCATCTATTTATATATTTTTTAAATCTATTTACATTTGCCTCGAGAGAAAGAAATGGCAAACCATTCTAGTATCTTTGCCAAGAAAACCCTATGTCCAGTACTAATCTGCTATGGTCTACCAGATCACAAAAAGTCAGTCAGGACTGAACCACTGAGCAACAAACCTCTAGCTTACCCCAGAATGTCATTTCTCTGAAGGCTGGGATGGTTTTTCATTCATTTCCTATAGTTAGCACAAACGGCTAGGATGGTGGATGCAGGATGTAGGATACAATTCAGCGCATGATGGACTTGAACTCAGGAAGAACTGACTTCAAATTCTGCCTCAAACACCTGTATGATACTTGTGTGAACTGGGCAAATCATTTAATCTTTGCCTCAGTTTCCTCCCTGATAAAACAGAGATAAAATAATACCTGTCACACAGGGTTATTGCAAGGATTAGATCAGCTAACAAGTCAAAGCTTTGCTAACCATAAAGTGCTATATAAATACTAGCTATTATTAATAAGAGGTTCTTAATTCTAGTTGAATTGAATTTCAATGGCAAATGAAGTTTTAATTGGGGGGATTTGGGATGGGAGGACTTTTTTTAGGAAAAGATCTTGTGATACCTCCAAAATTATACCCTATATAAACAGTGGCGTACTCTGCCTGTGTTTAATTAAGGCCAGCCCTACTCCAGCAACAATGTGCTGGACTCTCTGTTCCATACAGTTACAAGTTGTCCTGCAAATGGCCACAATTATGCTTCTGGAGCCACCATCAGTTAGGTGTGCCTTCTGAATGGCCTTTTTAGCAGCGGGAATGGGTGGCTTGGAGCCATCCTTCTTCCCCTTCCCCCACTTGCCCCCTCTCTCTCTGGCAGTCAGCACCTAATATCTTCGAGGGCATCAGAGCAGAACCTGTGACTACTAACTGGCCCACTCTGGCTCCCCGCTGTGACCTCAGGCATTAAGGTAGAGCTTTGTCATCCATTAAATTCAGCAGCAACACAGGCTGTGAAAGACATACACATGTGTGGACATGATCTTATTGTTCCTGGTATCAACAAGGATGTATGCATCCCCTTAGACTGAGGGTTCGGATTTCAGAAGTCCAGGAGTCTGTCCCAGCAGACCCAGTCACATGCCATCATTATAAGACCCTAGGGGACTGAGGATGCTTGAGAAATCAAGCCCGTCTGTTAACACTTCTTTGTAAGCCTCCCCAAGAATTTACCTCTTTCGAGATCCCAATTAGGACCTCTGTCAGGGTCTTGGCTTTTGTATTTTGATTTCTGGCTGCTCTTTACTTTAACTCATGTCTCTTAGTAAATGAAAGTCAAATCAGCATGTATTAAGGGCCTACTGTGTGTCAGGCTCTATGGGTACAAATAAAGGCAAAGACCTCTTAAGAGGATCACTCCTGATGGGGTAAACAACATGAAACCAACTATGGATGAGAAAGACACATACAGAGTAAAGTGAAGATAATAAGAGCTAACTAGCAGTTACGTGGTGCTTTAAGGTGGCAAAGTATTTTGCAAAGATTATCTCATTTGAACCTCACAACTAGTCCGGAAGTAGGTGGTATTATTATCCCCATGTGCTAATATCATTAACCTCAGATTAGAACTCTATATACTGAAGCAATATTCTCATTTGTTGATCTTCAATGGTTATTAGTTGTGGCTTTTGTATAACTTAGAATTAAGGAAAACAAAGTAGGCACATAATAACTTTTTTTTTTTCTTACTAGCTTGAGAGCAGTCTGTCTGTAACCAATATGATGTGTTCATTTATATAATCTCTTTGGGGTAATAAATATAATTAGGATATAACTTAGGTCTTCCCATATTTGCTATAGTACATAAGTGCTCCCACTTATAGGATTAATAGATTCAAGTACTACTATACATGCATTGGTACAATATATAACTTTTTTCCCCTGGAGGCAATTGAAGTTAAATAACTTTTCCAGATCACATAGTTCCTAGCCTTAAGTGTCTGAGGTTAGATTTGAACTCAGGTCCTCCTGACTTGAGGACTAGTGCTCTATCTACTGCGCCACCTAGCTGCCCCTACAACAAATAATTTTGCCGCTAGATGGTTCACTAGATAGAGTTCTGGTCCTAGAGTCTAGAAGACCTAGATTTAAGACTGGCCACAAACACTTACTAGCTATCTGCCCCCTGGGCAAGTCATAATCTATATGCCTCAGTTTCCTTATCTGTAAAATGGAAATAGAGCATCCACCTCCCAGGATTGTTGGAAGGAACAAATGAGGTAACAATTATTAAATGCTTAACACTGGTGCCTGTTACATAGTAAGTGCTATGTAAATTCCAACTATTATTATTATCATGAACAATAATAATAATAGCTAATATTATCATAAACAATTGTTATCATTATTATATTATTCATAAATAATAATACTTAACATTGACATAACATTTTCTGTGTGCCAGCCAATGTGCTAAATGTTTTACAATGATTATTTCATTTGATCCTCACAGCAACCATGGGAGAAAAGTGCTATTATCATTATTATTCCCATTTTACAGATGAGGAAACTGAAGCAAACAGTTTAAATGATTTGCCCATGGTAAGCCATTTAATTTTTGAGGCTACACTTGAACCCAAAGTAATTTCAGACCCAGCACTCTTTGACAGCTACCTGCCTCTTTATAATGAATCACAAGTAGTCTGTACATAGTAATTTGTTTATGACATTAGCCATATAGAGTAGAGAAAAGAACATGTGATTGGAAGTCAGTAGACCTGCTTCCTGGCTTTGTTCCTGCCATAAGTAGTTGAGTAATATTAGGCATGTCACTTCTTGGGTTTAGTTTCTTCTGATCTGTGTAATGTAGGTATAAAGTAGTCCTTATATTTTATTAACCCGTTAGGAAATTTTTTAAAAAGTTGCACTGTCAATTTGATGAGATTATAGGACAGCTTTATCTTTTGGATCTAGAAGATCAACTTCCCCCTCCCCCCAAGGCTTTTAAAATTCAAGAGTGGGCTTTAAGTCATTAGAACTATCTTTGTGAGTTAATTAAGGGTGAGTTACCCCTAAAATCAGGAGTTAAACTGGACAGATGATCAGGCCAGCAAGTCCAGTGACCTGACCAGCAGAGATGCTTCACACAGTGGAGCAGCATGAAGACACGACACTATGACCAGAAAAGCCATTGGGGTCCTACAGTAGCAAGGCTATGAATTACCCTAGCTACTTGTGTTCCTTACTCATATGCTGCATCACTAAGTGTACTCTCTACTTAGCTGCTCTTTCCATTGCCATCATGTGTATTTGTGGGAAAGTGTCATAGATTTTTTGGGGGAAATCTTTTGTTATCACTGTTTATGCTTATACAGTTATAGCAAATACCTTTGCTCTGAATTTATTATAATCACTGGCTAACTACTGAAGGTAAACTCATCTTTGGGGGGGTCATGAGCTATAGAAAGTCTTAAACCTGGGATAGTTGCCCTCCCTCCCAACCAACCTGAGTGGGAAGGGAAATCCATAGGAGGCATTAAAATTTGAATAAGTTTTATTGATGTCTTTTGTTTTTGCATCAGCCATTTTGGGAAATAACTCCCTCCACTTGAAACCTTCCTTTAGAGTACAGGAAAACAGTTAAACCAAAAAATTCTTGATTTAGAGACTAGGTCTAACAATATATAGAGCATCCAATAGTCCTGTCTCTTTGCTGAGAAGAGAGATATGTTTTATTATTTGATCTCTCTCTTTTTTTTTAAATGTAAAAGTCTGATTGAATGATGTCTAAGGTTACTTTCAGCAGTGGTTTTCTATGATTCTTCATGGAAAGAAGGAATAATGTATTAGAAAGAAAATTGCATTCGTAGTTAGAGTATCCAACTTTTCCATATACAGTCTATGTGGACTTGCATGAATCCCATCCCCTCTTGAAATCATGTTTTTTAAAAATAATAATTGCTTTTTATTTTTCAAAATACATGTGGATATTTTTCAACATTCACCCTTGCAAAACCATGTGTCCCAAAATTTTCTACCTCACTATATACCCCTCCCCTAGACAACAAGTAATCCAACATAGACAAAAATTCTTCTAAACATATTTTCCATATTTATCATGCTTCACAAGAAAAATCAGATCAAAAAAGGGCAAAAAAGAGAAAGAAAAAAAAAAAACACAAGTAAGCAACAACAACAGATAAAAATACTATGCTTTGATCCACAGTCATTATCCACAATTGTCTCTATGGATATGGATGGCACTTTCCATCACAAGTCTATTGGAATTGTCACAAATCATCTCATTGTTGAAAAGAGCCAAGTCCATCACAGTGGATCATCACTTAATCTTGTTGTTGCTGTTGAACTTGAATTTCTTTAAGAAGTGATTTTTTTATTAATTTTATAATTATAAATTTTTTTGACAGTATATATGCATGAATAATTTTTTTTATAACATTATCCCTTGTATTCATTTTTCCAGATTTTCCCCTCCCTTCCTCTACTCCCTCCCCTAGATGATAGGCAATCTCATACGTTTTACATGTGTTACAGTATAACCTAGATATAATATATGTGTGTAAATCCAATTTTCTTGTTGCACGTTAAGTATTGGATTCCGAAGGTATAAGTAACCTGGGTAGATAGACAGTAGTGCTAATATTTTACATTCAATTCCCAGTGTTCCTTCTCTGGGTGTAGTTGTTTCTGTCCATCATTGATTAGCTGGAAGTGAATTGGATCTTCTTTATGTTGAAGATATCCACTTCCATCAGAATGCATCCTCATACAGTATTGTTGAAGTGTACAGTGATCTTCTGGTTCTATTCATTTCACTCAGCATCAGTTCATGCAAGTCTCTCCAAGCCTCTCTGTATTCATCCTGCTGGTCATTTCTTACAGAGCAATAATATTCCATAGCCTTAAGAAGTGAATTTTAAACAAGGTGATCTCTAAGGTTCCTTTCTGTTCTGGTGTTCTATGATGCTAACTGGGGAGGTAGTAGAATAAGTCCAGCATTTGAAGTCAGAGAATTCAGATTTAAATTCTAACTCTGCCACTCCTTAGCTATGGCAGTGGCAATTAATTTCATCTCTTTAAACCTCAGTTTCTTCATTTGTAAAATGAAGACATTGAATTAGCTGAGCTCTAAGGAGCCATCCAATTGCAACATTCTATGATAACAGTTCTAAACTTTCAAGGTTTCAGCTCCTGATCCTGGAAATGTGATTGAAATGTTGTCCCAATACTTGTGAATGCATTGAATTTTTTTTTTTTTTATGAGTTTCCCTATCTCCTTTCCCTCAATTTTTCAAAACAGATAGATAATTCCTGAGCTGATTTAGGTTTTAGGCATGTAATACTTCCTCTTCCTGGGGGGATTTGCAGTTTAAAAAATAGTGTTCACTTAGCATTCTTAGTCCAAAAGAAGAAAATTGATAGAATTTCAGACAACCTTGGAAGAGATATATTGGGGCCCCAAATGTCAGCTTAAATTCACTTGGACAATATCACAGAGAGGGCATCTTGTTTTGTTTCTATAAGGCTGAACTTAGTCACATTTATCTAATTGAATCTGGACCACAGAATGGTCTCTATGGTGATGAAGTTTCATTAATTTAGCTCTTTTTCCAAACGTGGGTAGTACATTTGCCATGAAGTTCTAGGAGTCATATCCCTAGCACAAGCCACCCTTCTTCTGAGTATGAGAGGGAATTATCTGCTAAGTAGACCATAGACTAAAGCCTCAATATAATGATTCAGCCCAGAAATTCTAAAATAGGCAACTTTGAGTGAAATAAATCAATTGAGGGTTATAGTGGAAATAGACTGGATTGAAGGGTTGTCCTTGAAGAGGGATGAAACTTATTCTTCTTGGCCCCAGAGGACAGAACTAGTAGGCTTTCCTAGTGAAAATTAAAGGGAAATAGACTACAATTCAACATAAAGAAAAACCAGAAAATGAAGTTATCCAAAAAGGAAGAGGCTGCTTTCAAAAGTCATAAGTTCCCTGTCAATGTAAATTAACAAGCAGACGTTGGATAATCATTTACCAGGGAGGTTTATAAATGTGGTTCTAGACTCAGGAAGGGGTTGGACACCTCTTTCAATCTATGATTTAATAGAGTCTCTTGGTGAGTCAAGAGACTTGGGTTCTCCCTTCTCTCTGCCTCTAAACTATATGTGCCACTGAGCAAGTTAATTCCTTGTAGAGTATTAGCTTTCTCATCTGTAAAATAAAGTTTAGTAGTCCCTGAAGTGCCTTCTAACTTTAACTTAGATATCTATCTATCTATCCATCTATTTGTCCATCTATCTATTGATCTATCTACTATTTGCTGATATCCACTGTTATAGTGGCAGAGACTGCTTCATTTTTTTTGTCTCCATTATCCCTAATTCCTAACACAATAACCTGAACAGAGCAGGTGCTTAAATACTTATTGACTGACTGATTCAATGTCCAATCCTGTGCTAAGTAGTATAAGAACTAAGAGAAAAGGGGAAGGCAGAGTTAATGCCTCCCATAGACACAAGACAGTTGGGTAAACAAGACCTGGGCACATGAAATAGAGAACCAAGACCTAGGATTAGAGACTGTGAAAAGGACTAAGTTTATAGAAGGGATAGATGAGTAGGGATTGTGGGTATCAGAATGTGCTAATAGAATCATAGCTTTTAACTCATCTTCAGGCATAATCTGGTCATATCTTTCTCCAAGTTACTATCATCAGTCTAGTATTACATAGGACAACTGGGACACAGAAGTCTGATTATGGGATTATACACTGAAAGGTCATCAGAAGCCAGCTGGTCCAACCTCTTCATTCTACAAAGGAGGAAACTGAGACACAGATTCAGAGGCAAGATTTGAACCCAGGTTCTTTGGCTCCTGAGATAGCACAATTTTTATTACAGCACATTACCTCTTGTCTCCTACCAGAGTGTGTAGATAACCTTAGTGGAAGAAGGGGGATGAGCTGGGATCTGAAGGCAGGCTAGTCTTTGTATAGAATGGGATGTGACTCATCATCTTGGAGCAAATGAGGAGTCCCTCTTTCAGGGCATTTGACTTCCTATGTTGGTGCCTGAAGTATTCTCAGCCGTTCCCCAGGAGATTTCTCATAGTAGTGGGAAACCCTGCCCCTAACCAAGGTGCCTGGCTTGTGGTTAGAATGAAAAGTTTACTCAGATCTGGGTCAGGAACTATGGTAGGTCACACCACAATGGGAGCTCTTAGAATTGTGCTTAGGTCTAACAAGTCTCTACAGGAGAATTTTGGCTGTGGTTTGGAGGTTGGGTTGTTATTGCTGGAAATCATTGGGTAGAGACAAAAGAATGAGCTGCTTGGGGAGATAGCTTTGGACCCTCAGAAGGAAAGGGTGTAACTGGGTCAGTCTAGAATGGGGAAATGAAATCTGTTCTTTCTCCTCCTAGTCCTGAAGTATTAGCATAAGTCTGCTAACCAAGAAGACTCCATTTCCTCTTTTCATAAAATGGCAGCTAGTGAGATAGAAGGCAAAGTGGATAGAACACTGGACTCAGGCTAATGCTCAATATATTGTTCATATATTTAGGAGTTATATGACCCTGAAAAAATTATTTAACTTTTCTCAACCTCAGCTTTCTCATCTGCCTAATGGGGAGGAAAGCACCTACCTCTCAGATTTATGAGGACAAAATGTTGCTGTTGCTTGTATATGTCAAGTGCTTTGCAAACTTTAAAATGCTATATAAATGCTAGCTATTATCATCATTATTATAATAAAATGAAGAGCACATTGACTCTGTAAGCAGTGACCTGATCTTCAAATTACTCAACTGCTAATCTGAGTCATTTTAGGAAAGCCACCAGATCTTAGTTTCCTAATGTGTAAAATTCCTGGATTAATTAGCTTCTGAGGACTTTCTGGCTCTGGTTCTATGATTTTATGAATTCTAAAGTTATTTCTTCCTTTAAATCCTATGGTACCTTTGGGTGGCTGAAACATGGATTCTAGTTTAATTTCAGCTGCAGATTCAGAGCATAGATTTTCTGTAGGAATCTCCTTGGGCCCTGGTCATAAACCTCAGCTTTCTCACCATAAAATGGGAAGATGGAACTCCAAAGTCTCTTTCAGCTCACAGTCCCAAGGTTCCTAATCCTTGGCTCCAGCTGAGTTGAAAATCCCATTTTGGAGAGAATGGGAGAAGGGCAGTGGTAACTGCCATCACTTATGATAATCCTGGGTAGGCTTTGAAATCAGAGATTCAAATCCTACCTTGACAGCCTCCAGCTCCTCACTTAATCTCTCTGAATTTAAGTCCATTTTACATCGGATGGAAGTAAGACAGACAAGGGAATTGGAGGGCCCTTGCTCAAGGACATCCAGCCGCAGAGATAGGACTACAACGCGGGTCTTAAGAATACTTGGGTTGTAACAAGCTGCACTGCAAACAAGTATTTTCCTTACACCTTAAGAGAGAGAGAGAGAGTGTCACCTGGGGATAAATGTCAAATGACAAGCATGTGAAAAGCAGCTCCCTTCCCCCCTCCCTCCCATCCCCATTGTGACTTTGGAGATGAGAAGCATCTAAAGAAATAACGAAGGAGGGAGGCAGGAAGAAAAGGAGGATCACCGCTGGGAGAGGCGGTCAACAATACCATCATCTTATTAGCAGCTCAATTTAAAGGAGTTAATAGACATTTGAAATTTTCCAAGGAAAGGCAATTATGCAACTCAGTCAGAGCCTGCACACAGGGTCTGCAGGGACCAGCAGATATATCAGGGTGTCATCAGCCTCCCCGCAACGCGGGAAACCTCGAGCAGGAATAACATTGCCCAGAGGAAGCTTGTAAATGCAAAACAAAATTGGCCCTTTCTCCAGACAGCTCCCTGGGGGAGCCTCCGAAGCAATCCTCACAGCACTCCTGAAGCCTCGCCCACCCCCTGCCCCTGAGAAAGCTGTCAGGAAAGAGTCCTGGGGGAGGGAGGGCGGAGTTGTCAGGAAAGCCAGTCTCTCCTTCTCACCAACACCCCCTCCCCCCAGCTCTTCCTCTGGGGCTCTCTCTCGCTGACACCAGCCCAATTACAGCTACCCTTCTGAGACATCTGCAAACAAAACAAAGTGTGTACTGGATGAAGGGGGCAGTCCGGGTGACAGGCATCAGTTGGCCTATGATCAGTTTCCACCTGGGACTCGAACTGCCTGCGATGATTCATCTTTGCTCGCCCTGAAGCCTAGGTCTGCAGCCAGCCCTGCTGAGAGCTACTGTAGCTGCCGTAGCTGGGCAGAGGCGGCGGCGGCGGCGGCGGCAGCAGCAGCCACAGTAACAGCAGCAGCAGCAGTAACAGTAACAGCAGTAGCAGCAGTAACAGTAACAACAGCAGCAGCAGCAGCAGCAGCAGCAGCAGTAACAGTAACAGCAGCAGCAGCAGTAACAGTAACAACAGCAGCAGCAGCAGCAGCAGCAGCAGCAGCAGCAGTAACAGTAACAGCAGCAGCAGCAGTAACAGTAACAACAGCAGCAGCAGCAGCAGCAGCAGCAGTAACAGTAACAGCAGCAGCAGTCGCCGCCGCCAGTTCTGAACTTTCCATAAGCGCTGGGCCCCGACGAGTGGTTAGCCCAGGAAAGCCTCAAATTATACAATTTATGAAACCCAATCCAGTTTTTAGACTCTAACGTGTGATTACAGAGATTAGACATTCACTGTTGCAATTATGTTAATGTTGATGTGTGGACAGATAACTGGCAGAAAGAGTTGTTCTGAATCATCTATTTATAGTAAAAAGATTCTTGCTATCTCAAGGCAAACATATGGGCTATAAAGGCGGGCGACAACAACGAAAAAAAAACAACACCCCTCCAAATGAAAAGACACCCAGTGAAGCCATAATTAGGGCTGGTACCAGCTTATGTAAATCAGGTAAGACTTTCAAAACAGAGATCGGATCTGGTTTTAATAAAGCGGATTGAACAAATGGCGGAATAATGACTTAATAAATCTAAATACAAATATTTTGTTCCATCTCCAAAATGAACAGCCTCGACATCTGTGCCTGGGCCCTAGCGAGGGGGGAGCGAGGCACACAGTGTTACTGGATTCTTTCATTCCCAGCAGGTTGTAAGATTTTAATTTTTAGCCTTCTGCTACATTACACGGGCCGTCAGTCAACTGTGGGAGATATTTTGAGTAGGAGATTTATACAAACACACAAAGCTTCCCTCATAAGACTCCGGCACAATCGCTTTTACGCTGAGCGAGATTTAAATCATAGGTTGTTCAGGTTGGGAATTGCAGCTATTCTGGAAATAGGCTGTGGGGGAGCCTGGGGAAAATGATTTGCCTGGAGGAGCCAGAGTGGGGCTCTTTTGAGGTTCACCCCTGGCTTCTCTCGGTCTAACCATTCCAATGGCCGAGACTGAGATCAGTTCTTCAAAGTCTGGGACTGGCAAAAAAGAAAGGAGAATGACAGAACCCCCACTTATATTAAGAATTGGGGGAGGGGCAGCTAGGTGGGGCAGTGGATAGAGCACCAGCCTTGAATTCAGGAAGACCCGAGTTCAAATTTAGTCTCAGACACTTAACACTTCCTAGCTGTGTGACCCAGGGCAAGTCACTTAATCCCAGCCTCAAGGGGGAAAAAAAAAGAAAAAAACAAGAATTGGGGGAAAGGGGTGTCTAAACTTTTGATTTCATGTGTGTGTGAGATATAGGTAACAAGTACCTATCAAGTGCCTACTATGTGCCTTCAGTATGCTAAATACTAGGGATCCAAAGAAAGGCAAAAGACAGGCCCCTGTTTTCAAGAACTCCTAATCCAATGTGAGGGAGACAATATGCAGGCTAATGTTATAAACACACTCTCTCTATATATCTGTATCTATATCTACATAGATATAGAGATAGATAGATAGATAGATAGATAGATAAGCAGAAGATAATTTCAGAGGGATACAGGGGATCAAGAAAGGCTTTTTATTTATTTATTTGTTTATTTATTTAGAGAAAGATGGATTTGAGTTGAGACTTGAAGGAAGCCAGAAAAGCCAAAGATGGAAATGAGAAAGCAGAGCTCCAGATATAGAGGACAGCCAGTGTAAATGCAGAGGGAAGTAGAGGGATGCAGCTTCTTGTTGAGGATCTACAATCACTAGAATCTGGGATAAGTAAAGAAGGGCAAGACAATAAATCTAGACCCAGAAAGGGCTTAAAGGTAATTTGCTTCAACCCCCCCCCCCCCCCATTACACACAAAAAAATCAAGGGTCAGAAAAGTGAATATATGTGCAAAAATGTTTGTAACAGTTCTTTTTGTAGTGGCAACAAACGGGAAACTGGATGCCCATCAATTGGAGAATGGTTGAATAAGTTATAGTACATGAATGTCATGAAATATCATTGTTCTATAAGATGATTGTTAGAGAGGGCTGGAGAGACTCACATGAACAGATGCTAAGTGAAATGAGTGGAACCAGGAGAACATTGCACCACAATAGCAAGATTATACAATGATCAATTCTGATGGATGTGGCTCTTTTCAACAGAGAAGTGATACAGGCCAGTTCCAGTGTCTTGTGATGAAAGGAGCCAAAGAGAGGACTTTGATTGTGGATCACAACATAGTATTTTCACTTTTAGTTGTTGTTGTTTGCATTTTGTTTTCTTTCTTTTTTTTTCCTTTTTGATCTGATTTTTCTTGTGCAGCATGATAATTGTGGAAATATGTACAGAAGAATTGCACATGTTTAACTTATATTGGGTTACTTGCTTCTAGGGGAGGGGGCAGGAAGGAGAGAGAAAAAAATTTGGAACACAAGGTTTTGAAAGGGTGAATGTTGAAAACTGTCTATGCATATGTTTTGAAAATAAAAAGCTTTAAATTTAAAAAAAAAGTAATGATGGGAAAGACAAGTAAACAAACACTTCAAGCATTTTCTGTCAAAAAAAAAAAAAAAAGACAGAAAAGTTAAGAGCTTCTGCTCAAAGCAGTGACTGAACTGGAATTCAAACGCAAATGATAACTTTTAAAAGGTCACCAGGATAACTCTGTAGGGTCATAGAAGTCATTCAGAAGTTTTCTAGTTCAACCCCTTAATTTTGTCTCATGAGGAAACAGACCAAGAGAAGTTAGGTAAATTATTTCCTAGAACCAGGGTCACATAGCCAATATGGGTCATAGACACCTGCTAGTCACTGTATTATGCTGTATTCTTCCCTGTGCAGTGATAAAAACCAGTTGAAACATTATCTTAAAGTTCATTTGGTTTATTTTTCTTTTCTAGAACGATTAATTTTATTTTCTCCCAGGGAAGCTTACTTATGCCAATTAAGTTCCCCCTTGTCATTGTCATCCTAAGAAATTTATTGTTGTTCAATTGCTTCAAACATGTCTTATTCTTCATGACCCCATTTGGGGTTTTCTAGGCAGAGATATTGGAATGATTTGCCATTTTCTTCTTTAGCTCATTTGATAGATGAGGAAACTGAGACAAACAGGGTCAAGTGACTTGCCTAGAGTCACACAGTTGATAAAGTATCTGAGGTCAGATTTAAACTGACTCAGATGACTCTTCCTGACTCCAGGCCCAGCACTCTATCCACTTCACTATC
Source organism: Sminthopsis crassicaudata (assembly GCF_048593235.1). Classification (NCBI taxonomy): domain Eukaryota; kingdom Metazoa; phylum Chordata; class Mammalia; order Dasyuromorphia; family Dasyuridae; genus Sminthopsis; species Sminthopsis crassicaudata. The sequence goes on along the minus strand of NC_133618.1, from coordinate 534,603,751 downwards.
TAACTGTGCCATCCTAAGAAAACACAAAGATTTATCTTTCCAGACACACCTTTTCAACATTAAGCCTCTGTGACTACTCAATTTCAGGGAATAGCTGGAGAAGTTTTCCATAGGATCCATGATCTCTACAATGTTCATTGATACTCCCCTTCCTCCATCCCCAAGTGCAGTTCTCAACCCATTCACATCTTATTTTGTGTAATTCTTGTCCATATCCCCTTACATAAAGCCACCAAAAACAGAGGATACAATTCTCTTTATCTTTTAATATTCTGTGGGCATAATACTCAGCTTATCCACCAATTACCCTTCCCTTGATACATTAATAGTCTTCCTTTCTCTTCATATATTTCCTAGATAATACTTTTTGTATATATCTAAGCCATTGTTGTTAATATGGTACAATTTATTTATATGCACTATTCCTTTTTTCTTTTGTTCTTTAGATAAACAACAATTTAGATTCCTTGAAGATTGTGATGTTCAATAATGTTTAGCCATGTAGAATTACTGGAAAACTCTATTGATGTTTCAAAAAATAATGTGGGCTTTTGTACTTGTTTTTGATCAAAGAATAGCTTGGGATCCACAAAAACATCAAATGATTTCCCAAATGTTATCTAGCCTACTTTTTCTGATGTTCATTTCTGGGTTCATTTCTTTGTCTATCTATCTGTTGTTTCCATCCAAGATAACTATTCTAATGGACTAATTCAATGGGATAATGATCATTTCACATAATATCACTACATATTATATATGATATGTATATATAACTCTATATGATATCCCATGAATGTTAATTATATCTCACAATTTGATCCATGTGCCTGCTTTTTACATTTGATTTTTTCTGTGGTTTACCCTGTACAATCTTTTTTTTTTTTTTTTTTTTTTCCTTTTTTAAGTATTTGGAGCTACAATTTATGTAGCATTCTGAATTTGATAAAATCAAGAATGAGAAGTGTTGGGAGGAGCTCAATACCTGTAGAAAATATCTTTTCTACTTGGGCTCTTCACAAGACATCCTCTATGATGGTGAATATTATTGGCAAGCTTAGCTCCAAGTTTTCTGACTCACCTGATATTTCTGGTAAGGGGGTTGCTGAACAGAATCATCTCTGTTTATACATATGAAGGATTCTGGTATGATCTTAAGATATGTTTATACATATCTCTTATGAGGATAATTTGCTGGACAGATTTTAAATTTACACTCTCTTCTATTTAATTAAATGCTTTAAAATATTTTTGTTATTCCAAATCTTTTTGAATAATTATTAATTATTGATATAATAATTGAGCATTATTTTCCAAATAGCCAAAATATATCATTAAACAATAAACACTATTGCATTTTCTCTACCTTTTAGTTAGTTATATTATTCTAAATATGTAGTCTACTGTAAAAAGTCTTCTATGAAAGGCTGGTGTCTGTCTCATGTTTTCATCAAGAATTCCTTTAATATGTGTGGACCATTCTTATCTCTATTTCTATAGATAAGAAAATCAGCAGAGAGACTGGTAGTCTTAATTGTCTTTTTAAAATAATTATATTGGCCATAATATATATATATATATATATATATATATATATATATATATATTACTTATGAATTAGAATTTGTTGCAAAGAATGAAGAAGTGAAGGATTTTAGAAGATCCTTAAAAATGAGTCATATATACCTTGATACTGATTTCAGCATAAAAATGGACACAGAATAGTGAAAATATATTTTGGGAAATATTATGCAGATAAAAAGATGAAGAAGCCTCAAACTAGCAAACTATTCAGAAGCCTCATGGCTATAAGTCATGAATGTCTTGTTCAATAAGAGAGTAAGAAAGTAGTAGATATAATAAGCACTGAATAAGTATCACAAAAAATAAAAAGTAAAATTGACTATAAAATATCAGATAGGAAACAATGGTTTACTAAGGTGGAAGTCATTTCTAAATCTATTATTTTTGTGTATTCAGACCATTGACTAATTTTTAGAAAAAAGTTCAAATTCAACACCAAGTTGGAAGAATGGATAAAGATAAAAAGACATTGCATGTAAACTCGACAGCACAAATTTAACGTAGTAAAACAAAATTGACACTGAAAAATGGGAAATAAATAAAAATAATTTCAGTGACTGCTTATGATCATTAAGAAAATTTAATTATTATAAAACAGTTACCATGATGAAAAGGTCCAAATAATTTAGAAGTCACCATGGCCAAGCAAACAAATTATCTCCTTCCTAAGCAGGTTAACACTACAGCCAATGGCAAAACTGATTTAGACTACAGCATAATTTACAAAATGTTAGAGGGGGTTAGTAGAAGATCATAAGAAGTATCATCTTACAAAACATCAAAATGGAGTAGAAGAGATAACAGACTTTCAGAAATCTTGCAATTAGATTCAATTAAATAAAATCATTCCAAGAGCATTTATAGATGGAATTTGAAAGATAACAATTATCTGAAAAAAAAAAATCAAATAGATCCAGCAGTATTTTACAGCAAAATGTTCTCATCATTGATGACAGTGGAATCTTTATATTTAGATGCAATGCCAAGGTATTATATGATAAATTTGAAATTGAAATTAGGAAGGACTCTCTAATAGAGCTGAACCCAAAAGAAGAAATCAATAATGGGAGCACACAATTTTGAAGGAGCTTAAAGGGTCCGTTTTAATTCTTTTTAAAATAAAATAGTTTATTGGCACTATTTATTTATTTATTTTTCCTGAGGCAGTTGGGGTTAAATGACTTTCTTAGGGTCACAGGGCTAGGAAGTATTAAGTGTCTGAGGCCAAATTTGAACTCAGGTCTTCCTGACTTGAGGGCTGTTCTCTATCCATTGTACCATCTAGCTGTCCCAGCATCATTTATTTTTATATTACCTACATTCCTCATTGTATCTTTCCCAGAGAGCTATTCCTAAAAATAAAGATTTTTTTTAAAAGAGAGAAAAAACATTTCAGCAAACTAAGCAATATTTTAAAAATGTATTAAATATATTTAACTTTACATATCCATGGCCCCCTACACCCATCCCTAAGAAATAATAGGAGCTATCTTTTCATATATCTTTTTTTTTGGGGGGAGCAACCTTTTAAAAATGATTTCACAGAATTCACTATTGTTTTCATTTATATTGCTGTAAAGTGTATATATATATATTATATATATATATATGTATATATATAATATATATATATATATAAATTTTTCTGGTTCTGTTAATTTCATTTTGCATCAGTTGCTTTCTTTTTTAATTCACCATATTAGTTTTGCTTTCATGTGTCAAAATATATCATAGCCTATTAATATTTTCTTACATTTCATATGACATTTTGTTTACCTGTTCGCCAATAAATCAGGCATCTTCTTTTTGCTACCACAAAAAAAGTGCTACTATAAATATTTTGGCATATATGGTTCCTTTCAGAGATCCTTTTATAAGAAATCTCTAAGACGACAAGGTATCAAAAGAAAAGGGAAAATTATAGATAATATTTTATAGGGAGATTCTCTCTATTCCCAAATTCCATTCCCACTTGCTGGTTATACCTGAAATTCTATCATTAGGATCTCATCAACTTGACTTGAGGTTTTGTCTATACTAAAATAGAAATGGTCCTTGGAAAATACATCATCTGTCACAAATACCACAATGTAAATTAATCCTCGTAACAGATAAAAGCTCTGAATTTACATGAACTAGGTTCAATACTGGAAATTTCTTAAATAAAACCCTCTATGTTGGTTCATTTCTTCTCTCAGGACTTTCCTTGAAAACATCAGAATTTGGTATAACTCTGGATGTTTGCAACAAAAATAAAAGTACCCTTCAGCTCCTATACCAAATATAGGACAGTATTATTTAACATGACAGAAAATATAATGACTTGTATCTGAACCCAAGAACAGTCAATTCATCTCTCCCTTCCTTGCCAAAGTCTTATTCAGTTCTCTATATGTATATTACTGTTTGGGGTTGTTCCCTCCTCTCTCCCCCAACAAAGGGAAAGTCTTTGGACTTGCAGGAGACTATCATCCCAGGCTCTCAGATGAACCCCTCTTGCCAGGCATATAGGCACATAGCTCTAGCCTAGAGAGCCTCCTCTTCCAAGGGAAAACTGCAGCTGATAAAACATCAAACTGTTTCTCCATGGACCTGCATAGTCCAAGAGAAGTCCAAGTCAACTTGCTTTTTTATATTTTTGTCTGACTATACCTTAGCTCAGCTTCATGCTTGATGTGAGAACATCTTTATTGCACAGCCTAAGAACTCCTTATTACTCTGCCTACACATCCATTCATAACCATCCCCCTGGACACATCCAGAGCTCCTTCCCTTGGCCCATGAGCCTTGGTTCAGAAATTCCGCTTGTACTTGGTTCCCCAGAAGAAGAGATTCTCTAGACAGAAAAAGTGCTAGCCGAAATCACTTTAAGGGCAATACTGAACCTTTTAACCTGGATCCTCTTCCCTCTCCTGGTCTCTGATCTCTTTTTAAAGGCTGAATCTAAGTGTGGCTGAACTAGACTATGCATTAATTAACATCAATGTGGTGTCAATGGGGCCACAAGTACCGACACCTTATCAAGGATTTAGCTATCAAAGGAATTTCACACTCGATTAAGGATATTAACAATCAACCGTCCAAGCAAAGGGCAATTTTTACACCTTGCAGAGGGAGACATAATTTATGTCAAAACAAAGTCCATAGCAGTAGTGCCACAGGGGCCCAAGAAAGGTGGGCTTAGAGAGGAAGAGAGAGCATGAATACTCTACAGAACTTTGTTTGGACTTAGATATAGATTTAAATCATAAAATTCTAGGATAGGAATTCTTAACCTTTCTGAGGGTATCATTTCTCCCTTTTGGAACCTGGTAAAGCCTATCTATAGACTCCTCAGAATGATTATTTTAAAAATTCATAATGGATGCAAATGATAAATTGCAGTTAGAGGTTAGTGAAAATAAATATGTATCTTTTTCCCACTTAAGTTCAAGGAGTCCCTGAAATTCATCACCCCTTAAGAGACTTGAAAACCTCAAATAAAGAACCCTTGTTTTAGTATAATACTTGGATATATGTCCTTATCCCTGTGCTATTTAACATTTTTATTAAGGAATTCAACAAAGAAATAGATGATAGTTTATCAAATAAACAAATGATTCTAAGCTGGGAAAGATAGTTTAATGCTTAGGATGATAATTGGTATGCAATAATACCTCAAAAAGCTAGAAAAATGGACCACATTTAATAAGATGGGCTTTAATTGGAGAAAATATAAAGTATTGCATTGGGATTCAGAGAATTAACTGCTTAGATACAAGATGAAGGAAAAATAGTTACACATCAGCTCATGTGAAGATTGGGGTCTTTTAAGAACATCCTGACACTGCTTCTCTTTCCTCTTCAGATTTTTCAGGGCTCAGGGTAGGGAGGTGACAGTCTTTCTTAGACCACATCTGGAATATCATACTACATGACATGTTTTAGAAACAGGAACAGACTAATGTATCCAATAGAAAACAACCAAGATATAGGGAAAAGGATGGCAATTTGAGCATTGGTTGGATGAACTGGGGATCTTTGGTTTGTAGAAAAGACTCTATTGGGGATGGAGCAGAGAATATTTGTTCCAGAATTTGTACCAGATCTATACCAGAATATTTGGCAGTGTCATAAGGAAGAGGAATGAGACTTAATTTTCTTGCCCCCAGAGAGAAACCTGGAAGCAGCTGGTGGAAGCTGAAGAGAAGTAAGTATCTACTGCACATAAAGAATAACTGCCCAACAACTAGAGCTCTCTCAAAGTAGAATTAAATGCCTTATAAGGCTTTTGCCTTTTCATGAAAGGCCTCAAATAGACCCTGGATAGTGATTCATCAGCAGTGTTTTAGAGGGAATTCTTATTCAGGGACAGATAGGACTATATGGTTTCTGAGGTCCCTTAATGCTGAGAATATTATGATACTGAAAGATGAAGAAAATACTGAGTCAGTATAGGATATGAGATGGCAGTTTGGGGATATGACTACATAGACTATATATTCCAAAACATGGAGAAATGATGGTAGAGCAGGGAATAGCAGTAATAATCAGAAAATCATAATGTTTTAAAAGCTAGAAGGTACCTAAGAGATCATTGAGTCCAATTCTACTTATTTTACTGATGAGGAAACTAAAGCCCTAATAACTTGTGAAATACATTATTAACAGAACTGAAATAAGACTCCAAGTCTCCTGACTCTGAGTTTAGTATTTTTCTACTATATCACAATGCCATGTTTTTCTTGCAGCACATAATTCTATGAAAACAATAACAGGAACATCAATAAATCTCCAATTTTTATTTTTAAGTATGATAGAGAATGTTGTAATGGGAAGAACTCTTCACTAGAAAGCACAGGTTTTCACATTGACTTTGCTATTTAGTAATTTAACCTCTCTGAGAAAGGTTAAATGTACACCAAGTTGCAAGACATGTATACTAATATTTGCACTACTGATTATATAGGACTTATAGGGAAAGCACTTATAAACTGCAAAGGGCTATATAAATATAAGCTACAGTTTTTGTTACATACTTTAGGTCAAGGTTTAAAGAAATACAAACACCTAGGAACAAATAAAGTTCCACTTTTTATTATACTTCATCTAGTTTTCAAACTCTGCTCAACTTGCTTAATATTTCTAGAAGAGTTAAGTAAACACCAAATTGGGGAGCTAGATAAATTTTGAGACAGAAAAAAAATTTTGTCTAGAAATGGGTGATAAAACAACTCTGTTTTCTATTGTACTTATTTTTTTCTCCTTTCAATATGAATTACTATTATAGAATAGTATACTATTCTATAGAATATAGAAATAGAATAATATACTATTATAAAATTCATCTTTTAAGTATATTCCATTTATATCCTCCCTGTTACTTGCATATTTGAATAATTAAACAATAAGTACATAGTACGTTTGTACATTTTTACCTAATCAAGAATATGGGGAGTGATTTGTTCTGTTTGGTATCAGTATCTTGGATCTCATTGGGAAACTGTCCTGGGTCATCCAAATATTCCTGAAAAACTGACTTCAGAATTTTATAAGGAGCCTAAGGAACAACTTGAGTGGGGATATGGAATTGGGGGTTTTGCTGAGCCTTTAAGCCTATAAGAGATACCAAATCAAGCAAGAGCCATACATTTTGAGTACCAAGCAAGAAAAGGACCTAAAAGGATGAATTTAGCCAGAAGCAACCTGATATTAGGGTCAGATATTAGGTTGGATGATAGGATCTGTGTTTCTTGATTGCTGCATGTGTTTTCCACGAGGCCAGGGAAAGAATTGCACCTTTTCTTTTGTTGATGATTGCATTAGAAGTGGTTGTAGGAAAGTCAGCTGTTTTTAGCCAAAACAGGAATATTTTAGAATATCTCCCCTTCCCACCCCCAGTACACACACATAAAAATAATTAAAGAACAGGACTCTAAGGAGAAGCTTCATCTGAGGGACTATGCTACTTGGATATTGATATGTAGGAGGAATGATGATGGGGATGACTACCCAAAAGCTTTAGGAGAGAATGGCACCACATGCTGAGAGCTATGTGGTAAGGGGAGTGAGGGAACCCTGGAAGAAGATAATAGGAATCACTTTCTGGGAGCTTTGAAGAGTTTCAATGGGTGCCACACTTTGAAGAGCTAGATAGAACTCAGTGTCTTGAGACTGGAAGTAGCTTTGACTCAGTTTTCCCAGAACTTAGCTTTAAGTCACTGAGACTCAACAGGCCTCTAGTTAAGATTGTTCATATGTGGTTGTCTTTATCTTCCTTAAGCTCTCTTGTAAGCACTATTTCTCTGATTTGTTCTCTTTCTAAACTGTGTCATTCTTTGAGATTTGTGAATCCCATGCTTGCAATAGGACTTGGTGTTATGATGCTGGATTGTTGTAAGTATTTCTCTCAGTCTTTCTGGGTGGGGTCAGTGAGCCAGAAAACTGGAAAATATCTCAGTGTACTTGAGCCTTTTATATCATATGAAAACTTTAAACATTAGAGTTACACATACAAATATGTATAGTGATGAGAGTTTTTCCTTCAAATTTATCCCCTGTCCAATATTCACTTAAGAATATAGACAATCAAATTCCCTTGAATTGTTTTCTCATGTTAAGTTTGGGGACATTAAAAAGTTCCTTATTGATTTCTGATGAAATAAATCATAAATAATTGTATACTTTCAAAGCATAAAAGCCACTTAAAAGGCAGAGATCATGAGATACCATAAAATGCCATTCACCCATCTGGTACTTTATATACTGAGGACTGAGATTCAGAGTGGCAGAAGGCCCAGATGCCCTGGAGCCCCCAAATCATCTAATAATTAGCTGTTCCTTCCCACTCTTTTACCCTTCAACCTCCCCCCACACACATACACACATACACAGACTTTCCCTCCTACACACTGAGTCATGAAGGACCAGAGGAGTTATATATCCTGATATCTAAGCACTTTCCACTCTTTCACAAAGGGTATTTAAATGATACATTTTCTCAACCTCTTTAAAGCTATTCTTTAGAATGTGGCAATTTGCAAGTCATAACAGAATACCTATTTATTAAAGTGGTTTTCCTCTCTAGCCCAGACTTGGGGAAAAAATGAGGGAAGAAATTAAAGAGAATGATAAACACAATATTTTACAGAGTTTGAACTCAAAGGGAAAGTTATCTTTAAGGGCACTTATTGACTGCTTTATAAGAACTGTGGTTTCATTAATGAGTAAGTTTTTTTCTGATTACTGAGAGAGCAGCCTCCTTCCCTTCTGACACCCATATTCATAAATGACCTTCATGACTTGCTGTGACCAAAAGCATTCACCACTTGATGGCCTATCTTCTGGGTGTGAGCCTTTCTTTACTTAGCTAGGCCAGCTCTTGGAAGATAGAGAATAAAGTACATCAATAGAATCATACTGAAAGCCTTTCTGGTTTGGTAGGTCTGGTAGAACTTGCAGCCCACGGCATGACTCAATAGAACCCAGGTCACCTCCCTGCCATGATGAAAGACTGGAAAAAGGCTTTAGTGAAGATAAGATGAATATGATCTGGTAAAAATAGAGGAGAACTCTTTTAAATTGCTTCTGACACTAGCTGGTGAGCCTGGGCAATGATTTTCCAGATGATTATGAAGATCAAATAAGATAATATTTGTAAACTACTTTGCAAACTTTAAGCTATATAAATACTTTTTCTTCCTCCTTTATCGCTTTCTCCTTCTTCCTCTTCTTTTCCTCATCTTCTTCTTTCTCCTTTTTTTCCTCCTTCTCTTCTTCCTCTCATCCTTGCACTGCCCAGCCCCCATTGCTGCTGATAATCTACAAGCATCCACAGAGCTATTATGTGCTTAGTATTATGTTAAGCAGTATGGCAGATACAAAAGGAGAAAACAAGGTTCCTATTTTCCAGAAGCTCTAAATTTAGTTGAGGAGACAAAACTAACAAATATACAACTTGAAAATAGTTAAATGCTAAAATAAGAAATCAATATGGTATATGTTATGGAATTTTAGACAAGATTGAAGTCCCTTTGTCCTGTAAAGGCCAGAGAAGTATTAATGGAGGAATCATGACTTCTACGTGGTCTTGAAAAATAAGTAAGACTCAGCTAATTGGAGGGGAAATTGGTATTCTAGATTGGGGGAACTACATGAACGGAGGGGTGTGGATGGAGAGGCACCGGATATGAGTACATTGAGTATGTGTGAGTATTAGGAGGAAGGTAAGAGATGTCCCTGACTGACTGAATCAGAGGGTAGATACAAGAAAAGAATAGAAAAATAAGACTGAATAGGTAGTAGGGTTGGGCACAACTAGGTGGTGCAGTGAATAATGTTGACCTAGAGTCAGGAAGATTCCCTTTTATGAGTTCAAATCTGGCTTCAGACACTTCCTGTGTGATCCTGGGCAAGTCACTTCACCCTGTTTGCCTCCATGTCCTCATCTGTAAAATGAGCTGGAGAAGAAAATGGCAAACTGTTCAAATATCTTTGCCAAGAAAACTCCAAATGGGTTCATGAAGAGTTGAACTGTACGATACAAGAACATAACAAAAGGGGTTGAGCAGATTATAGAAGACACTTGAAAACAAATAAAGTTCTACAATAAAGGTATGTCAGAGCACAAATGGTGTTTTAGGAAGATTGGTACAGCAGTTATGTGCAGAATAAAGTATAAAATGAGATTTTGGGGTCAGAAAGGCTTAATAACCTAAATAGGACACATTGAGGGTCTGGAGAATATGCTTGCAATAGTGTTGGAGAGAAAGGCTAATTTGAGAAACATTGTAAAGGAAGCCATCTTCATGGTTTGTCAATTCAACAGCAAATTACTGACTCCTTATTTTGTTCTTGGTTCCTGAGACAGCTTTTTTATCTGTAAAATGGAGATCACAAACTTATAGTGCCTATCTATATTGTATTGGGAAAGTGTAAGATAATGTATGTAAAGAGTTTTGCAAACTAAAGTACCATATAAAAGCTAGCTATTATTATTATAGTGGTAAGACATTGTAGCTTCACGTTTTCCCAGTTTACAAGAGTCTCATTCTTTTCTGCACAGCTCCATAGCTATTACTTGGTATGTCATTCACTTGGCACTTAGTTAAGGGACTGTCCAATATCTTAGTTACCCTGCAGGAGTCCTCAACTAAAAGGAAAAACTAGTTTTCTTGAAAGGCTTTAAAAGTTGTCCAGAGAAGCCATACAAAGCCTCAGAAAACAACTGATTACTTGATTTTAGTTGTGTCCTACTCTTTACCCCATTTGGGGTTTTCTTGGCAAAGATACTGGATTTACCCTTTCTGTCTCCATTTCATTTGATGGATAAGGAAACTGAGGCAAAGAGGGTTGAGTGACTTGCCCAGAATCCCACAGCTAGGAAGTAAGGCCAGATTTGAATGCGGGGAAACCAAATCTTCCTGACTCCAGAACCAACACTATTCATTGTGCTAGCTAGAGGTGCAGAGAAGGTGCCAGAATTTACCTAAATCTTCCCTATCCTTCTGGGCCTTGCTAACTACCCCAGCATATAATAATCTATCATCAGCAGATCTAGTTCTCATTTTTATTTCGAAGTGTTGTTGTTGTTGTTGTTGTTGTTTTTAATTGCTTCTTCTGTAAAACTATAAGCTCTAAGGAACAGGAAACTGAGTGTCTATCAGCTGAAGAATGGCTGAATAAGTTATGATATGAATGTTATGGAATTTTATTGTTCTGTAAGAAATGACCAGCAGGATGAATACAGAGGCCTGAAGAGACTTACATGAACTGATGCTGAGTGAATAGAACCAGGAGATCATTGTACACAGTAACAAGATTATGGGATGATCATTCTGGTGGACTTGGATCTTTTCAACAATGAGGTGATTCAGGCCAATTCCAATAGACTTGTAATGGAGAGAGCCATCTGCATCCAGAGAGAGGACTGTGGGGACTGACTATGGATCACAACATAGTATTTTCACCTTTTTGTTGTTGTTTGCTTGCATTTTGCTTTCTTTCTCATTTTTTTTTTCCTTTTTGATCTAATTTTTCTTGTGATAATGGTGGAAATATGTATAGAAAAGAATTACACGTGTTTAACATATATTGTATTACTTACTGTCTAGATGAGGGAAAGGGAAGAAGGAGGGAGAAAAATTTGGAACACATTTTGCAAGGGTGAATGTTAAAAACTATTTTTGCATATATTTTGAAAATAAAAAGCTATTATTTAAAAAAAGAAAAATAAGAATTAAATTCTATAAAAGTTAAGAAAACAAAACAAAACTATAAGCTCTTTGAGAGCAGGAATTTTTTCTTTAGTTTTTTTCCATAGTGTTTGGGCAGATAGTATTTGTTCCACCTAAGTTCAGCTGCTATTAAATGCAGGGATTTAAACTTGAAGGAGATGAGTGCTGAAGGTCTCTCTAGCCTCATGTAAAAGAGTTCTTGGATCTCACAGAGCATTTAGGGTTTGGTTTGTGAAAATCTATCCTGCACATTTCTCTCAGATTATCACATCATTTATTCAGAAATGGGAATGGTCCCCATGTAGAACACATGTGCTCAGTGATTCATGACATCCTCTCAGCCACTGCCTAGCTCAGACTTTCCATGCGCCTGGGGAAAGTACCAAAGACCATACTTTGCTTTGGCTACCCGCCTTCTGTCCCCAGTTCTCCAAATTATCTATTTTTTTTTTAAACCTCGGGATTGTAGGTTTCATAGATGTAGAGCTAGAGGAGACTCTACATGTCATTTAGCCTAACCCCTTTGTTTTACAGATTAGTAAACTGAGGCTCAGATAGGTTAAATAGTTTGCTCAAGGTCATCTCACTCTCTAATTATGCTGAACATTTACAAGATACAATCAAAACTTGGATGAAGAAACTATTTTTTCCTTCTCTTCCTCTCTCCCTCCCCTCCTCCCCTTCCCAAACTAGACTTCTCTCTTCTCCAATTTAAGATGGAATGCTTTGCTCATCTTGCAACACTTTCATTTAAAAGCCCCTTGGGAACAAAAGATACCAGTGGGACACCTCTACCTTCCATACCCTCCAGGCTTAGAGGGAAAATAGGTGATTCCTGTTCTCTGCCACCAAATATGCATATTCATTTAAAACAAGAACTAGAAGGAAGAAATAGAAAAGAATGAGAGTAGGAAGCCTCAGGGCAGCTGTGTCTTATGCATTGACAAGTTATGCAGAATTCTTGCAAGAATTGGAGGTTCCTCAGTTTTCTTAGTTACTGGGCTGCCTGTCAGTTCCTGTCCTTGTGACAGGATGCTGTTTAACAATACTCTTTCTCCTGCCCCATTCATTTATCCCTGCACTTTAGGATTTACCTCTGGGAGGGAGAGACTTTAGAGATAATCAGGTCTGATTCTGTCCTTTTCCAGATGACTAAAGTGAGCCTTGTAGAGTAAGTAACAGTGTCAGGATTCAAATCCAGATCTTCTGATTTCAAATTTTGTGCTTCTTCTATGAGGTTACACTGCCTTTCCCTTCCTATTTCCAATCATAGAAAATATAGCAGTTCTTCAAAACCCAGATGGAAATTGAGTCTCCTTAAAAACATAACCTTATCTTCTAATCAGTGGTTGGAAGTCTCATAAATCTTTGTATCTTTATATCTCTATATAAAAATAAAAAAAAACATATTGTTATAATATGTTATATATTATATGTGGGTCTATGTGTATGCACACACACATATATACATATACCTGTATATACATAACACTCACCCATATACAAACAATATTAGTTATTTGTGAAGTCTCCATGTGATTAATTTAAAAACTAAGAATAAACTTGGAAGTTATCTCTTTTTTTGGATGATAAACTTGCTTTCTAGATTATAAACTATTGAAAGTTACCTACTTTTCCTGACTATAACTATTTAAAGGGAGAAGTCATGATTTAGTTATCTTTGTAATTTCCTTCCTATCTCTCTACCCCTACTCCCTAATCTATCAATGATCTTGGTACATGATGCAGTGTGCTAGATTCTGATTCAGAGGACCTACATTCAAATCTCAGCCTTCCATGTTGTATGTTCTTAAACAAATCACTAAAGCTTTCTCAGCCTCCCTTTCCTCATCTCTAAAATGAGGGAGTTGAATAGGGTGGCTTCTAAGCTATAAATCTATAATCCTTTGATCTTATGAAATATTCAGCAAATGTTTCATAAGAGAATATTCGTTGAATATTTCATAAGATTATTTATTGGCTAACTATAGCTGACACCACACTTTACATATGCCATCTCAGAGAGTCAATAAATATTTATTAAGTGCTTACTATTTGCCAGAAGGATGCTAAATACTATGGATACAAGAAAATGGACAAGACGGTATCTGCCCTCAAGATGCTTACAGTCTAATGGGGAAAGAGAAGATATAAAAAGAAACTGAAAAGAGAGCATGATGGACTAAGTTCTACAGCTGCACTGGGAAATGATATGAGTTGTGAGTTTCTGAGTTGAAATCATATGAGTTTCTGGAGATCCTGAATTACAGGAAAGCCACTGGGTTGGAAATAAGGTGGATTCCCTGGGTACCTCATTTAAAGAGTGGAGGAGCTGAAAGGAGCTCTCCAATGCCCACCTTCTATAATCTCCAATGAGAGGAAGGAAGGAGCTCCAGGGGTAGGGAATGCAGAGGAGGTGTGAGTTTCTGAGTTGATTTCATTCTGTAGAATCATGCATTACAAGAGATTGTGAAATATGGAGAAATAGCTCTCTGAAGCCCTGTGGGGTAGAGCCTTAGAGGCATTATTATACCCATTTTACTGATGAGGGAACTGAGATTCAGAAGTGAAATGACTAACCCGTGGCCATTTAACTAATAAGTTCTTGAGAGGATTCAAATCAGTGTCTTCTGACTTCTAGGTATAGCACTCTATTCATGTCATGCTGAATAAATGATTTTCTTAATAAGTAATATGGAGGGGAAGGACATGGGCTCAGTAAATTAGATAGTCAATAAGCATTTATTAAGCATCTACTCTGTGCTAAGTACTGTGCTAAACTCTGAATGGAGAGAACTAGAGGAAGAAGCTTATGTAGCCAGGGACTTTTAAGCACTCATCACTATTAGCAGAAATCCATTATAAAATAAAAATCATCATGGCATACTTTTGGGATGCTTGTGAGTACCACTTCTGTGAGATAGATAGAGGCCATTATTAACTATGTCTATTTTATAGGTGACCAAGAGTTAAAGTGAAATTGTTAGAAGCCCCAAATTCTGAAGGAGCTATGATCTCAAGAAGGGAAAAGCCTCATAAGGAAGATTCTGAGAATCAGCAGGTTGCTGAGGCTGTGGGCATTTTTATCTCACCATTTTGTATATTTTCTGTTGTCTGCTCTGTTCCAATACCTCTACAATTTGTTTCCAGAGGTCTAGACAGAAAAGATAAATGATATTTTTAGAATCATGCTTCATATTTCTAAATGGAAGAAAAAATGCCATAGTGAACTTCAAGAACTGACAAAGAAGTAAAGGAGTTCAGGAACCTATCCCCTCCAAAAAAGCATCTCAATCACATTAGTGAACTTTAAGAGATCCTTTGTTATTTGTAAATCCCCAGTTGAAACAGTCAGATAGCTAGTGAAGGGGTGTAGTTAGAACTTGGATCCAGGTTTCTGGATGACCAATCCACTGTTCATTGTACTGGAGTAGTTGTTCTTAAAGTTGGTCCAAGGACCAATGGGCATCCCTGACATCCTTTTGGGGTACCTGTGAAGTAAAAATTATTTTTATAATAGTAATATTAAAATGGTATCTGTCTATTACAAATGCTCCTCCTTATTCCAGCTACATATCTGTGTGAAGTTGGATTTTCTTTATGCACTTCAACCAAAACAATATTACAACGGATTGAATTGCAGAAGTAGCTAAAAGAATCTAGCTGTATTCTATTAAGAGATTTGCAAAAATATATAAAGCAATGTAACTCCTCACTATTTTTTTGTTTCAGAAAATATTGTTATTTTTTCATAAAATGTTACATCAACACAAAATGGATTTTTTGTTTAAAATAAATTGATACATGTTTATAATTTTATTAGTTTTAATTTAATGATAAATATCTATAACTATAATACATGTCAAGAAAAGTTCTTTGGAGTTCTTAATTTTTAAGAGTGTATAGGAATACTTAGATCAAAAAGTTTGAGAGTCCCTGCACTAGACCACTTTTTTTTTTTTTTTAATCATATCTAGCATACTAGACAGGATATCTACTGACTTAGATGGATATAATCTTGTCCTCAGATTATCTCTGATTATCTGTCCTCAGAACTCTAACAGTTCTTTCTCTGGAGGTGGATAGAATTTTTCATCATAAGTCCTTTGGAATTGTTTTGGATCATTGTAATGCTGAGAACAGATGTATCATATTTCATCCTTTGTTCTCCAAGAGGACCAATAAATCTTTCACAATTAAATGATCATCATGTAATATTATTATTACTATGTGCAATAGTCTCCTGATTCTGCTCACTTCACATTGCATCAGTACACATAGGTTTTTCCAGGTTTTTCTGAAAGTGCCCTAGTTGTTATTTCTTATACACAATAGTATTCCATCACAATTAGACATTCCCCAGAGAGCTTACATTTTAAGACAGGCACAGTGTTGTGGGAACACATTTGCATTGGAAAATCAAGCAATAAATTAAGACATGAATGGCCTGTAAGATATAAATATCTCTTCTGATTCTATTGGAATTATTTTCATGTGTGTCTAACAATTATAAGCTTCTTGAAATCAGGGCCTCCCAAGGAAATACTAAAGAAGGAAAAGGGACCTGTATGTGCCAAAATGTTTGTGGCAGCCCTTTTTTGTAGTGGCCAGAAATTGAAAAATGAATGTATGCCCATCAATTGGAGAATGGTTGGGTAAATTATGGTATATGAATGTTATGGAATATTATTGTTCTGTAAGAAATGACCAACAGGATGAATACAGAGAGGCTTGGAGAGACTTACATCAACTGATGTTGAGTGAAATGAATAGAACCAGAAGATCACTATACACTTCAACAATGATACTGTATGAGGATGTATTCTGATGGAAGTGGATATCTTCAATATAGAGAAGAGCTAATCCAATTCCAATTGATCAATGATGGACAGAATCAGCTATACCCAGATAAGATACACTGGGAAATGAGTATAAACTGTTAGCATTTTTTGTTTTTCTCCCCAGGTTATTTTTACTTTCCGAATCCAATTCTTCCTTTGCAACAACAACAACAAAATTCGGTTCTGCACACATATATTGTACCTAGGATATACTATAACATATTTAATATGTATGGGAATGGCTGCCATCTAGGGGAGGGGGTGGAGGGAAGGAGGGGAACAATTGGGAACAGAAAGGAGTACCAGGGATAATGTTGTAAAAAATTACCTATGCATATGTACTGTCAAAAAAAATGTTATAATTATAAAATTAAAAAAAGAAGAAAGAAAGAAAGAAAGAAAGAAAGAAAGAAAGAAAGAAAGAAAGAAAGAAAGAAAGAAAGAAAGAAAGAAAGAAAGAAAGAAAGAAAGAAAGAAAGAAAGAAAGAAAGAAAGAAAGAAAGAAAGAAAGAGAAAGAAAGAAAGCAGGGCCTAGGTCTCATGCTTGTACATTTACTTGAATGCCCAGCATAGAGTCAGGCACATGATAGGTTCTCAATCAATACCCATGGACTGGTTCTTACCCTCTTTCAGATTTTTCCCCACACACTGACACTACCACTAGTAAGACAAACAATATCAAACCTCCCAGAACAGCAAAACATAGGTTCTTCTATATAACAGGAAGTTATTATGATGTCATCACAACTATACTACAATAAAATCATAAATCAGGTACTGATTACTCCAGATTGGCTATCTACAGAAATTTGAATGCAGCAACAAATTGCTTACCATCCTGGAGTTGCCTTTGGACAACCTGGACTATTAGAATTGGAAGTTCCCTTGAGTGAAAATTTCTAAGAGTGTATTTCTGAGATGTTAACCCTTGAGAGAATATAGGCTAAAAGGGGTTTTAGATATGACTACAAGAACATGGAAGAAAAGTACAGCTAATGGTTGCTATAAAACAGCTGTGAAGAGTTTGTTGTCCAAGGGTTTTTGACCTGGGAATCTTGTATTTTAAAAAAAATTTGTTAACTACATTTCAATACGTTTCCTTTGTAATTTATTTCTTTTTTAATGCATTTAAGAACATTTTTATCTAAGATGTCCATAAGTTTTATCAGCTTATTAAAGGGGTCTATTTCAAAAAAAGGCAAAAATTTTTGAATCTAGTCCAACTTCCTCCTTTTACAGATGAGGAAATTGAGTCATATCAGATAGGTGACATGACTTCCTTAAGCCATAAAACTAGTTAATATTAGAGCCAGGACTAGGATCCAGGTTCCCAGACTCACCATCAAAGACATCTGATAAAAATACCTGAGGTTTAAGTTGATCAGCTAAGTTCTCAGAGGTACTACACTTTCAGGACCAAACAAAACACTAGTAGACTGAAAGTCTTCAAGATGGAGTCATGGAATCACAATTTATTAAAGCTTGAAGGGACTTTAAGGACTATCTAATCTAAGTCTGAGATCATAGACTGAGATAAAAGTGTCCTCAAAGTGGACTCAAAGTGTCTGCTCTAATTATCTAATTGTACAGATGTACTCTGAAGCTCAAAGCATAAGACTTCTCATTGATGGGGACTGAGGAATGGTGTTGGCAAGATCTTTTGTCTTTGGGTTTTATGTTGGTTTCTTCCCCAAACATTTCTCTCCCTTGGGGGAAGGATCTGAAGAGAACATATAATTGTGTGTTTTCTATCTCAAAGCTGGAAGTCAGAAGACCAGGCTCTTTTTTTCTCCAAGCTCTTGCCGCCCTTGCTCCTCACTTAGGTATTGAATGTTGGCTAATCATTCTCTACCAATGACATGAGTCTTAATGGGCTTTGCTCTTGGGAAGTTACCCACATGAGTATGTGGAAGCCCAGAAAAATAAAAGTGATTTGCTTATACTTAGAGAGCTAATAAGTGACAGCCAAAACTCAACTAGGATTTCTGGCTCTTGCAAGAGCCAGAACTATATATGAACTCTCAAGGATTTCATTATGTGGATGAAAGAGAAGACAGCTTGCTATCATCTGAGGAAGACACTCAGAACTCAGTAAAGAATGGTTCTTACAAAGTCCATGTCTTTTTTTTTTCACTCACAATTTCTCTATTAATAAAGATCATCGCCTAGAAATCAGTTGAAATAAACAGTAGAAAGCAGCCTAATGCTGTCTACAACTAGGCCACATATATAACCTTTTGACCAATAGAGATGAATCTCTGGGCATGAAATCTTGTGTCCTATAGCAGATATGTATGGAGGCAGATGGAACACTTTGGAGACAGGTGCACCAGCTCAAGTTCAGGCAATCAAGACACATGGATGGGTGGTAACCTAATATGCCTGTCCAACTCTTACAAAAAAGGGGATACCTAGAAGAGTCTATAACCTATTCTGCCTAATCATCTCCTCCCCCCCCCAACCCCCCACCCTACCCTCTGTGCATCTAACCTCACCAAAGTTGGGACATGAAGCCATCATGGAACAGTGAAAAGAGTACTGATTCCAGAGTTAAAGATCTTAGGTTCAGATCTTGAGAGCAAATCAATCAATCTCCTTGGGTCACTGTCTTGTAAAATGAGGGGATTAAATTAGATTATCTCTAGTGTGTCTTCCAGCTCTAGGTCTCTGGTCCATGGGATCATGCCCCAATCAGATAAACTTACTAGCAGTAAAAGGATCTAATTCATTCAAGGTTCTTTAAATGGTGATTTCATTTTGTTTTGAACTGAAAAACTAAATATGAGATGTTATCATCCCTGAAAAACATTCACATTGCACAAGGGAAAGGGATAAAATCATATTGAGCCAGAGTTTTAGGAAGGAGAGCCCAATGTGTGTCCATCAATGCCTAGACTCTAGAGAATCATATAAAAAGTTTATTTTTCCCTATCATTACACAGGACTATCAAGAGAAGACTCTTTCAAGAAGAAAAAAATCTCAGCTCTGAGATTTTATATCATCAGTTGGGTAAGAGTGAATTTTTAATATTTGACTAATAATTGTAGAGTTCTCTCCTCCTTCAATCCCAAGACAAGTATTTCAGGTTCCTCTTCCATACGTAATAATTTTTGAGAGAGTTTGCTAATGATTATAGTTCAATATATGGGGGCAGGGGAAGTCTTTGAATTACTCTAAACGAGAGACTTTGAATACCAAGTTCTAGTAAAGTGATCCCTGAACTAGAAGTGAAGAGACTTGAATAGATCAAATGAGAAACTGAGGGCTCCATCTTTAATCATTTTGGGCCAACTTGTTTTCCCTGGCTATCCTCATCTGCAATGCAAGGTGATTGGGCCAGTTTTAATCTACACGGATTACCAGAATCCACTAGGATGGATTCCCCAATAATCCTTTCATCCTTTCAACCCTCTAGATTAGGCTCATCACCTCTAATTTCATCATCATGCTGGTAACCCAAGTTTAGACTGACACCACCTCCCTCAGCCTCTTTTCCCCTCTAACTGAAGGCCAAAGTTCTCCCAATGCCCACTCCACTGGGCATTAGATGCCCTCTGGTATTTCTCCTTCTCACCAGCCCTTTTCTGCTTCCTTTTCTGCATTGTTTCCCTCTATTAGATTGTAAGTTCCTGGAGGACAGGGACTGACTATCAATTGCATTCTCATTGCTTCACAAAATGCAAGCATATATTAGACATTAATCATTATTTATTGGCCTGAAGTGGATCCAAAATTGAATGAAGAACAAAAGAATAAATTTTCATGTTGTTAGACACTTACTTAACATTCAACCAATCTGTTAGATCAACTTTTGGAATTCAACTTAGTTCCAGTGACCCCAGAGCCTTTGGGGACTTTGGACCATGGATTCCATTAGAATAGTGTAGGGGAGGGGAAACCACAAACAGCTGGAAGACATGATTGCTAAACTTCTGCTAGTGATCTTTAAAAGATGTTGGAAAATAAGAGAAGTATCACAGGCTTGAAAAGGATACATACCTCACACTCCCAGAAAGACAAGAGGATGGAGTCCACAAACCCTAGACCAAATTAGCTTGACACCTATTTCAGACAAAAATCTAGAACTCTTTATTATGGTATGACTTATGAATTTTTAGAAAGGGAATCATTGGTCAACCAAAACTAGCATAATTTTAGCAAGAATAATACATTCTAAATCAACCTAATTTTTTACTTTGACAAAGTAATAAGATGAAGATAAGGGGATTGCTGCAAAAGAGGGATACTTATATTTCATAAAAAGCATTAAAATTTTTTTTTTGAACACCAAATAAGGTAAGCCCTTCCATAGACAGGAAGACATAAAGATTATGTATAAAATCATAAATCTCTATAATATACAGTTTTGGCAAAGCATTTGATAGATTCTCTCTATTCTTGTAGATAGGTTGGAGAGATAGTCAGGAAGCATGTATTAAGTGCCTGTTGTTGTGGTTGTTGTTGAGTTGTGTCTGATTCTTTGTGATCTCATTTGGAGTTTTCTTGTCAAAGATACTAGAATGGTTTTCCAATTTTTTTTCCCAGCTCATTTTACAAATGAGGAAACTGAGGTAAACATGGTTATGTGACTTTCTTAGGATTACACATCTAGTAAGCATGAGAGTTTGGATTTGAATTCTAGTCTTCCTGAATCTAGTCTTGGGCTCTTTATTTTTCTTGGACACTGAGTTTTGTTAAGTATCTGCAATGTGCCAGGTGCTGTGCTAAATTATAAGAAGGTAAAAACAAGAATGATGACAACAAAATAAAACCAACAATTCTTATCCTTAAGAGGATTGCCTTCTAATGGAGAGAAAATGTATAAATGATTAAATATGCAAAAGATATTAAGATAATATGAAAGAGGAGAGTAGATTTTTGGTTTGGTTGAAATATAGTTAAATGGAATTTGAACTGGTTGAAAAGCCAGACCAAAGAGTGCTCATTAATCAGTCACTAGTATCAATGTGTAAGGAGATCTTTTGTGGAGTGTCTCAGGGACCTGTCCTTGGCCCTGTGCTCTTCAACATGATTTTCAATGACTTGGATGAAGACATAGATGTCATACCTGTCAAATTTTAGATGCCAGGAAGCTGAAGAGGATATCACATATGTCAGATAATGGAATCTGAATCCAAAAAAAAATTTTCATTGTACAAGAATGATAGGCTGAATAGAATGAGATGAAATTTAAAATGGTCAAATGTTTTACTCTATATGTAATGTGAAAAACAATTAGCTTCACAAATATGAAATTGGGGACAATTTTTATGCAAAAGAGGTCTGGAAGTTTTAACAGAACAAAAAAGTCTACACAATTCAATGGTATAAATTCAAATGCTTTTTTAAAATGACATTGTTCTGTCCTACTTCAATCTCTTCAAAGACACAATACATGCATACTATTCAGATTTTATTAAACTATGGGCACTGTATTTTAGGAAATACAGTCAAGTTGGAGCATATATATTGTAGAGATAGAGAAGATCAGTTCTGGAGTAGTGAAATGACTTGTACTTGTCACACTGCCAGGTAAGGGCAGAGCCATGCCTAAAACCCCATCTACCCTCATATTATCTGTTGTCACCTACTTATGCTCTGATGTCCCATCTACTATAAATCCCAGGTCCATGATACTGCAGGGATGAAGTGGTGGTGTGCTAAACCTGGCTTGTGATTTTCGGTAAGGGCGATTACAATTGCTGCACATCAGAGCTTGATTTATTGTTTTGTTAATTGTCTAGATTTAAGAAAGATGTTAATGGTATGGATTGGATTGTAGTTAGCATACATTTCATCTTCCCTTCCCTACCCCTACCCTCAGCAAGTTGTTAAATATTTACCAGCACAACCTTGGTCTCAGGGCATGTATTAGCAGACACAGAGAAGCTGGTATTGAGTTCTTGGGTTCATTTCCTAGATAAATGTTTGGGTGACATCCAGGAGCTTTAGCAAATCATTTGACTGCCCAGTTTCTTCTCCTACAGAAAAGTGTGTGGGTGGAAGGAGATGTGGAACCTTGTCTTCTTTGGAGGGGACTGGAAATTTTGACTAATTAACATCTGAATATTTTCAGATGAAAGTTCATCCTTCAGGGTAATTAGAATTATCACTATCTTGCCTTGGGTAAGTACAGGTGATGAAACTGAAGACAAAGTCAATGGCCTGCAAAGGTAGTGGTAAACTGTAACCCTGTAGCCCTAGGTCCTTGGCAGCCTCACATAACAAGATAAACTATCTTGCCCACCCAAATTGAAGGATATAGAATGGAGATGGCCTCATTTGACTGAATGACTGAGTTGAGACATTGAACTGGCCCCTAATGAATAGTTAAATTAAAAGTCAACAAACATTTAAAAAATTACTTTTTTAGTTAACAGGTATTTACTGTCTTTCCCATAATTAAATAAGATGGAAAGGAAGGAAGAAAGAAAGAAGAAAGCAAAAGAAAAAGACAAAAAAGTCTATAGCAATGGGGAAAGAAGAAGAAAAGAAAGAAAAAAGAAAGGAAGCAAGGAAGGGAAGAAGAAAAAGGGGGAGAGAGGAAGAAAAAAAGAAAAACTCCTACAAGCAAAGTAAATTCCTTCCTTATTGTTGTTTCGTTGTTTTGTCATTCCCCGATTCTTCTTGACCCCATTTGGAATTTTCTTGGCAAAGATCACTGTAGTGGCTTGCCATTTCTTTCTTCAGAAATCCTGTCTTGTTAATGTTCAAAAATATATGTCTCATGTTGTATCCTAAGTAGATACAACCTTTTCCACATCTTTTTCAGTAGAAGGATCTTGTCCTGGGTCCAACATAATAGTAATTAAACAAACATTTAATAAGAATCAATTATGTGCATGAAACTATTCTGAATGCTGAAAGCACAAATACAAAAACAATCCTAAACCTCAAGAAGTTTACATTCTACTAATTATTCTTGCATTTTGTACAAAAGCTTTGCTTTTTTTACCTGAGATTTCATTTCACCCTCACAACTCTCTGGGAACATGTCCTCTAGAAAAAATGATACCTGGGTGGCCATCAACTTTGAAATATCAATTTTTACATCAATCAACCCTTGGGAATAAATAGGGAAAATTTTATTCATCTCCAACAGTGAAGGAAAATGTAAGGAAAATTAGACAAAATGACTTGTCCAAGGCCATATATCTAATTAGTAGCAAAATCAGTGCTAAAATCTGGCTCTTCTTTTTCAGTTCTAAATACCATGATCTTTGTGACCCATTTGGGCTTTTCTTGGCAAAGACACTAGAGTGGTTTGCCAATTCCTTCTCCAGTTCATTTTACAGATAAGGAAACGAAGGTAAACAGAGTGAAGAGACATATGCAGGGTTATACAGCAAATGAGGCCAGATTTGAACTCAGGAAAATGAGTTTTCCTAACTCCAAGTCTGGCACTCTTAACAACTGTGTCTTCCAGCTACTAATGATCTTATGATGACAGGGCCCTAGTTGCTTAATTTAACAGCTGTCTTTTAACCATCCATATTTTCACTATTTACATGCAATGCATAGTGTGCTTAAAAGACTTCAGCTTTTCTTTGACTTAAGCAATAGACTTTACAATGCCATCCCTTGGACTTCATCTACTCTATACTCCATCCCTTTTGAAAAATGGAAGAAAATTGGCTTGAAGCTTCAAACTATTGTCAATAGGAAGAAACTAAGATAGGAAATTATCTATTAGCTGGATTATTTTTTTTTTTCTCCCATTATTATTCTACCCACCACAGACAACACATTCATTATATTTTTATCTCAGTTAGCTCACCTGGTGAATAATATTAAAAATCAAGCAAATTCTCCGAAGCCTTATTATATCAATAGGACTAGCATAAGGCAGGCCCGACAAAGTATAAGGCTGTGCTAGAAGTAGACTGAGTCTCCCAGGGTTGCCTTGAAGCCATCTCACATTGCATAAAGCCATCAGGTTTGTTTTTGAATAATTTATCAATTACATATCATTCCATGTAAAGATGTTGGGCTAGTAAGAGGAGTCAAATGAAGTCAAGGCTCAGAAGTCTCCTAGTTAGATTTTAAGATACTGCTTGCCTTTGGTTGTAGCAAAAGAGAAACCAGGAAGTGGGTTAAAACAAAACAAAACAAAACAAAAAAGGCAGATTAGTGTGGATTGGAAAGAAGGCTTCATGGTGGAAGAAGGGTTTATAGTGGGAATTTCAAAACCAATAGAACATTTAAAAATTTTATTTTTATTCTGAACTTAGTCAACATCAATAAAATGATCCTTTCCATACACACTTAATAAAATAGAAAAAAGGATTATACAAGAAACTTCAGATCTCTAATAGGTTTAGCTTGATTTTCTTTTTAAAGTACTTTATGTTTAATCCATAGCTTTCAAAGATGTCTTGCATGTCAATGTTTCTTTTTGGCCTTCTATTCTTTTTTTAACTTTTTTTTTTTAAAGATAGATATATATTCTTCTTTTATTTCTTTACTTTTTACTATCCTATTCCTATTCCTCCTCATCTTCTTCACTATTCCCCACTGGAATTTAAAAACAAACAAACAAAAAAAATAAGCCTTTGTTACAAATACATACAATCTTATAAAAAGTATAAAAATCTGTAAAATGGATGGAGAAGGAAATGGCAAACTAATCTAGTATCTTTGCCAAGAAAACCCCAAACAGGACCACAAAGATCACGGTATTTAGAACTAAAAAAGGGCCAGATTTTAGTCCTGATTTTGCTACTAATTAGCTATATGGCCTTGGATAAGTCACTTTACCTCATTTTCCTTCGCTATTGGAGACGAATATAATTTTCCCTATCTATTTTCAAAGGTTGATTGGTGTAGAAATTAGTCTTCCAAAAAATCTTCAAAGGATCTAGGTGGCAAGTTGAATAGAAGTAGACACTAATATTTACTTAGGAAAGTCATGTCTGCCTCAGTATCCTCTTTTGTGAAATGTGAATAATAATAGTGCCTGCCTCAAAGGATTGTGGTAAGGATCAAATAAGAATATATTTATAAAACACATAACAGTATCTGTCAGAGTAGGCACTTAATAAATTTTTGTTTCCTTCCTTTCTAAGTTATACATAACAAATTCTCACATTGACTATGTCTAAAAAATGTGTGCAAATATGAAATGTTAGAACTTGAAGAGGTAGGAAAGAAAGAAGAAGAACGGGGAAAGAAGGAAGAGAAAGGCAGAAAGAAGAAGAGAATAGATTTCAGGTAAGATGAACATTTTCATGAGTGAATGTGAGGAGATAGGAAAGAACAAGACACGTATATGACAACAGGGAGGAAACAATTCTGGCAAGAGTATTTGGTCTGGGAAGTATTGGCAGATAAGGCTGGAAAGGTAGACTGGGCCAGATTCTGGAAGGCTTCAAATGCCAACATGAAGAGTCAGGGCTTTTTGTGCAAAAAGGAGCCTGGGAAAGTTTTGAGCAAGAGAAGAGACAGAATGAAAAGGATATTTAAGGTGGTAGTAATATGAAAGAGAGATGATAATGAAGAGAGAATGAAGATCAGGAAATCGTTAACCAATATTTTTGGCCACAATATAAAGGATCACTCAGGTTCTCCAAGCTGATTCCTCTTTTTTGGACAGAGGGAAAAAAAAAAAAAAACTGATTAACATTTTCTTAGGGATTTTTAGAAGTTTCCATTACCATGCTCTGATAATGCTTAAAGGCCCATGGGAAGAGAATCCATTTTGAGATTCAAAAGCTCTTTGGGCGTAGCATCTCTCCTTAGTGATAGCAAAGCATCTGACCATGGGGTTGGTTTTGTAATAATAATACTAGCTTACATATGATAATAATAGCTTAGATTTATATGTCTCCTTAAGGTTTTTGAAGAGTTTTACATGCATCATTTCATTTAATCCTCACAATACCCCCTGCGGGTGGAAGTAAAATTTACCTCTTGGTTATGTTGCTTTGGAATAAATATAAGACAATCTTTGTCCCTATCTCTAGATTTATCTTGGAATAGATAAGTGGGGAACACTCCTCTAATTTTTCTTCTTATGTTAAGCTTTAATTATATCAGACTAAGAACTTCCTAACAGCAAAATTCTTTACTTGCCTTCCTCACACATTGACAGAGCTGACATTTGTTTGCCTACTTTTAGAGGCATTGGAGAAATCACACTGCCCAAAAGTATCTGCTCTAAACATTGGTCCTGCCATTATGCTGAGCCTGGAATTCTATCATAACTTTTTGGAATAAGCCTTTGTTTCCTAAGACATTTATTGAAATATACTTATGTTGCCAAGGCAAGTGTGACACAGTGACCTCTTCAAATCCACTATCTCATTATCATTTGTTAATTGTCATTAGCAGCAGATAATAGGATGCTGAAGGCATTGGACAAAGAATAGACCAATTTTGATGAACAAAAAAAGGCCTTGCTCTTGGAAATTTTCGAAAGGGAAGGACGGAACTAAATCAGAATACAGAGTAAGGGACTCTGGGTTTCTTTGGTCCTGCATAAGGGCACTGGGTGAGGGGTCAATTTTTATTGTTGTTTAGTTGTTTTCAGTTGTAGCCAACTTTTCATGACCCCATTTGGGGTTCTCTTGACAAAGACACTGGAATGGTCTGCTGTTTCCTCCTTCATTTAATTTTAAAGAGGATTTGTCCAAAGTCACCAGCTAATATGTGTCTGACTCCAGGTCTTGCTCACTCCAGGCTCACAGCTCTATCCACTACACTACCTACCTGCCTTGAGGGGTCAATAATAGAAACAATTTTGTCTAAGCTTTGCTATGAATTGGTTCTGTACCCTAGTAACTTGCAACATTGTTAATGTGCAATGTTGCCTGGTTTTTGATACAATAATTATCATCTTAAGTGTATGGCATTTAGAACTTTTCCTAAACATTTTCAAGTACTTTATCTCACAACTCCTGGGTAAGGCAAGGGAGGTTATTATGATCCTCATTATAAAGATGGAGTCCAGACAAGGTGTATTCACAGTTATAACGCCTGGATTAGAAGAATAACTCAGATTCCAGGGGCATCATGCTGTTTATAAAGCATTTTTTTTTTTCACAACAGTCTTGTGATCTGGACAACATGATTTGTCACAACAGCTCATCATTATCAAAGCCAGGATTTGAACCCACAATGACTGAGCCCAGTTCTCTCTCTCCTTTCCTAGTAGACTATTTCCTTTGACTATCTCAGAAGAGAAGGTTAAAGAGGTCTGGCTGCTCCAAGTAGTCCTCTTCATTTCCAGGGCACAGTAGGGCACCGGGCATCCTTCCCCAAAGCTGATTTTTCAGCCTTTTGGGGAAAACTCCCATTGACGAACCCAACTTGATGGCCATCCAAGTACAACTTCTTCCAGAGGGCATGGTAACCATTTTAGGTGCCAAATGTGCCTACCATCACACAGAGTAGAGAGAGAGTGAAGCTCCTCAAAATGTCAACTTTTCCACCATAAGGATTAAGGACCTTTGCACT
Source organism: Sminthopsis crassicaudata (assembly GCF_048593235.1). NCBI lineage: Eukaryota > Metazoa > Chordata > Mammalia > Dasyuromorphia > Dasyuridae > Sminthopsis > Sminthopsis crassicaudata. Next base: position 534,575,657 of record NC_133618.1, on the reverse strand, counting down.
TCAATTGCTTTTAGATCAATATCATTCAAGAAGAGATTAATAGTAAACACAAGTAACTCCCATCCACCGGCCTGGAAGCAAATATTGAGTACCTACAATGCTTACCTTGGAGGACTAGTTAGTTTTTATCTTGAAGGATCTTCTAATCTACTAGGGGATGGACTCCTAAGCACAGATAACTATAAGGGATGGGATCTAGATTTATTGGCAAACTCTCAGGTGAGAAAGTGTCCTCTCCATTATAAGTTGGCATCTTCTCTGAACAATGAGAGGTTCAATGACTCATCCATGGTCACACAGACCTTGTGGGCTTCTAGGTCAGCTCTCTATCCACTATGTCATGTTGCTTATTAGAAAACTCTAATGAGTAATATTACGTGCTATATATCTGTTACCAAACCAAATGTTTCATCAGGTCTAAAGGAGAAAATAAATCTCTGAGAGGATCAGAGATAGTTTCATAAAGGAGATAGGACTTGAGTTGATCTTTGAAAGAGAGCTAAGAATTCAATGGATGTAGAGGGGAAGGGACATTCCAGGCATAGAGTTCATAGATGAGAGAGTTCAATTGTGTAGAGTTATCCCTTCCACATTGAAATATAAAAAATTAAATGGGAATTTTTTTTGAGAGTTTTGTAGAAGCTTCAGATGATACATTGTAAGTCAACAGATACTTAACCCAAATTTTATAATGATGTACTGTAAATATCCCATAAAAGACAAAGAAAAATTCAGACTTTTTCTCTGGCATGAAGAGAGGGCAAAAAAATTTTGTGTGGATCTTCCAGATTGATGGATCCCCATTCAGGGATGGGGGAGGGACATCATGTCCCCAGTGCCTGAGATGTACAAGGGATCACTATATAGGAGATGAAGTAGAGAGGAATCCAGTTTGCTAGAATTAGAGTATATTGAAATAAGCATGAGATAAAGTTGGAAAAGTAGACTAGTATCTACCAGATGGCTATTATATTAGAGAAGCCCTTAGATGCCAAGAAGAAGAGTTTGAACTCACCTGATTAGATAACAAGCAGCCATTAAAGATTCTTGAACAAAAAAGTGGCCAGATCTCTTTTCAAGAAAGATTATTTTGGAAGTAATATGGGGAATGGATAGGGACAGGAGGAGGAGAGGTTTAATGAATGTAGAAAATTCATTTAGAAGACTTGGCTACTATGGGTAATAATGATCCAAAACAATTCCAAAGAACTCATGATTGAAAAAAAAATGCTATCCATCTCCAGAGAGAGAACTAATGAACTCTGAGTGCAAATTGAAGCATAATTTTTTCACTTTCTTTATTTTTATAATCTGGTTAATATGAAAATATAGTTTGGATGATTTCACATGTATAGTTGATGTCATATTACTTTCTCAGTGGGTGAAGGAAGGAGTTGCAGGGAGAGAGAGAATTTAGAATTCAGAATTTAAAAAGAGAAGAATGTTAGAAATAAATAAATGATAATTGAAATGTTAAAAAAAGAAATTTCATTTAGGAAGTTTTTAAATAATCTATGGTAGTAGTGGAAATAGGATGAATTCAAAAGATATTGAGGAAATATAATTGTTTGCATGTTGTCCATCTCATTAAATTGTAAACTCTGTGAAGGCAGGGAGTATTTTTCCTCTTTTTGCATCTCTAGCGTTTAGCATTCTGTCTGTCACATAGTAGATGCATAATAAATCTTTATTAATTGGTTGATTATTTGGAATAGAATGGCCTAGATGCCTCCAAAAACATAAAAATGAGAAATTGGGACCATACTGCCATTAAGAGAAATGGTTAAGAAAGAAGAGTGGATTTAGGGGGAAAATAATGAGACATATTGTGATGAGGTAAAATAAATAAAAACACAAAAGAAGCCCTATTTTGCTCCCCAAAGAGAAAGGGAAAAGAATGAGGAATCAACAAAAGAAACTAAATTGTGGTTAAAGAGGTTGGGGAAAAGTCAGAAGCATGTGGTATAAATGGCTGAAGCCAAGGAGGCAAGAGTTTCAAATAGAAGCATCTGATCAACAGTGACAAAAATCAGAGAAGTTGAAAGGACAAAGACTAAAATAAAGGCCTTCAGATTTGATTTGTCATTCATTGAGAGAGCAGTTTTAGAAGAGTTGGGAATGAAGTATGGAAGACAAAAGGTCTGAGAAGATTTATTTCAATTCAATAAGCATTTATTAGGCATTGTTACTAAACATTAGCATGTTAGGCATTGTACTAAACACTAGAAAGACAGCCCCTGCCCTCAAGGTGCTTACAATTCAATTGAAGAAGACAGTGGGTAGTGAAAAAGTGGGAGTATCAGATACAGACAATTTTTTTTTCTTTTTTTTTTTTTTTTTTGCTGAGGCAATTGAGGATAAGAGATTTCCCAGGGTCACCAGCTAAGAAGTGTTAAGTATCTGAGGTCAAATTTGAACTCAAGTCCTCCTGATTTCAGGGCTGGTGCTCTATCCACGGTTCCACCTAGCTGCCCCAGATATAGACAAATAAAAAAAAAAAAAAATTAGCAATGGTGAAGAAAGAGATGAATGAATCAAAAGGAAGCAGCCAGCGGAGCAAGTTTATAGGCAGTTGGAAATGAGCCAAGGACAGGGAGAAATTAAAGATGCCTGAGGCCTTGGGGAAAATGGGAGGAAATTTGATCTAGGCCAAAGGTAGAGGAATTAACCTTAGTGAGAATATGGATAGACCTGTCATTTCATTGATCTAGATAACTGCTAGGTAAGAAAACTTCCTCCAGCAAGACAAGGCAACACCTCCTATGCAATATAAGTCTTAGGGACCTGGAACACTGGAGATTTGCCCAGTTATGAAGACTAGATGAAACAGGACGAAGTCTTGAAACCAAGTCTTCCTAGGTCTGAGGATAGTCTTTTTATCTTCTCTGACATGGATGCTTCTAGTCAGAAACAGAAATATGTCTTCTGGGACCAGAGGGCAAAGAACAAAAAGTAGGTAATGATGGTAAGAGTTGATCATTTTAAACCTCCTCCAAGAAGTTTGCCTAAAGTAATTATACGTACCCCTTCCATACTGGGGAATGGGGGAGTTAGGAGCAAGGTGTTCCCATGATCTGGAAAATCCAAATTAAAATTTTTGGCTGTCCTTTATACCAAAGAAGTTTGAATTTTTTTTTCTCTTATAGTACCTTTTTGGGCAAAAAATGGATTTATATTATATAATATCACTTATCTATCTATCAATCAATCTGTCTATTATACATTTCTAAGTCTCTAAACTTTTTCTGTATTGTCTACAGGCTTTTGCATGTCTTCTGCTGCTTCTGCAAAACTTACCCCAAATTATCACTTAATATACTGAAACCACAATAGAGAAGAAAGTCAAGATGTGGAAAATATAACTGTGGTCCTATCTGTGAGCCTGTGCCCAGTCCATTTCTTTTACCTGGAACTCTCCCTTTTTTCCTCTTATCAAAATCTGACCCATTCTTCCATGTTTACCTTAATCCTTGACCAGCTCAGTCCAAGTGATCTTTCTGACCTTCAGCACTTACCAAGTGGAATTCTCTTTTTAAAAAATATTATATTTTAAAGGTATTTTGTTTTTCCAAATACAAGCAAGCTGATATTTGTTAAACATGTACAATTCTTCTAAACATATCTCCTTATTCATCATGTTATGCAAGAAAAATCAGATCAAAAGGGAAAAAAAAGTGAGAAAAAACCCCAAGCAAACAAACAATAGCAATAACAAAAAGATGAAAATATTATGCTTTGATCCACATTCACTTTCCATAGTTCTCTCTCTGGATGTGGATGGTACTTTCTATCACAAATCTATTGGAATTTCCTTGAATCACTTCATTTTTGAAAAGGGCCAAGTTCATCACAGTTGATTATCACAAGTAACTTTGTTGTTACTGTGTATAATGTTCTCTTGGTTCTGCTCACTTCATTCAGCATCAATTCAAATAAATCCTTCTAGGCTTTTCTGAAATCAGCCTGATTATTTCTTATAAAACAATAACATTCCATTGCATTCATATACTTATTCATATATAACTTAGTCAGCCATGCCCCAACTCATGGGCATCCACTCAGTTTCCAGTTTCTTGCCACTACAAAAAGAGCTATTACAAACATTTTTGTACATGTGAGTCCCTTTTCCCATTTTTATGATCTCTTTGGGATACAGACCCAGGAGAAACATTAGGTTTGTACTGTTATCTATTTTTATAGGTGCCTACCCTGTTTCTTCAACTAAATTGTAATCTCAGAGACAGGGACAGAATCTATTCTTCTTCACATTGTATTTCCCACTCCTTACCCCACTGATTTCTTGAATACAGGGCTGACTACAGAATAGTTACTGAGAATATGTTTGTTGATTGACTTGGTTACATTACCTAATCAGGCTCCTACACAATATCAAGTCATTAGCTGTAAAATAAACACCAGGGAATAGCAGAATGATCTCATAACAGTACAGGGGGCTGCAAAGCCATTCATGCCTAACAGAAGGCAATTTTGTTATGGGTGAAGTACCAAATTATACACCAGGCAAATCTCCGCTCAAATAATGAAACCTAATACATCCTCATTAACTTCTTGAAGGAGGCCCATGGAGCTATAGAAAGAAATAAAAACACAAAAGAGGCCCTATCTTGCTGTCCCAGAAAAGGAAACACAGAAAGGTCAGAGGTAGGTTACTTGAAAGAACAAACTGATAAAATCGTATACTTTTTGCTGAGGCGGGCTCTTGAGGAGGCTCTGAAAACACTTCCTTCCGAGTCTTGCCTTTTGTTCTTCTGTCTTGGGTTCTGGGGGAGGTTGGGACACAGAGGAGACTTGGGCCCTGGGGAAATCTGCCTGGAACTAGAGCCCAAACCAGGGCAACTGTTTGTGGCCAAGATAGCGATTTGTGGGGGGAGACAGGAGGTTTGAATGTGTTGGGGAAGCAACATACTGTCCTCCCTTTGAGATGTCTGGGTGAAGTATTTGCCAGACTAAGATAGACAGAGTCAGAACATTTGAAGATTGATGAGTTAGGTGTACCTACATATGGGTGTGGGCTGTGGGATTGGAGAGAAGAGGATGTATCAGAGAGATGTCATGAAGAACAAAAACATCAAGATTTGACAATAGTTCATCTATTTTTGGGTGAATGTAATGAGTATTCCAAGATGACTTGTGGTTGTAAGTCTGGGCTCCTGAGACAGTGGTTTGGGGTATTTTATTCTATTCATAGGAAAGTTGAGAAAAGTGGAGGGTTTGAGGAGAAAGTGAATATGTTGAGTTTGAAATTTCTTGCTGATGGATTACAAAGTGAGAATGAATCAGAGGTTTAATTTGAACCCAAATCTTCCCAATGCCAATTCATATTATCTATCTATGCATCTTGTTATCTATGGATTATTTTATATTATAATTGGTTGGTTGATTGGTAGTTGTACTTCATTTTCAAAGAGGACCAAAATGGTATCACTTGTTAGAGTTGAGTTATAGAGTGTCCAACTGGGCTAATCAGACCAATACAAGAATGGAATGCTGATTGGACATAGAGTTCATATGAACATTTGGGGTGTCTTCTTTAATTTTGCACATCAGGAAGATTTGAGTTCAAATGTAACCTCAGACATTTATTAGCGATGTGACCTTATGAACTAAACCTCTGTTTACCTTAGTGCACTGAAAAAGGAAATAGAAAACCACTCCAAAATACCCTTGCCAAGAAAACCCCATTAACAGTTGTGGGGTACTATGGTCCATGGATACACACCTCATCACATAGCACATCAATACTATTCATGATGAGGCATGGACCTATGGACCACAGCATTGTGTCCTGGGTTGTGAAGAATTGAACTGAACAATAGCAGTAACAACAACGACATATATTGTGACAATATATATTATACATGCTTATTATGTCATTATGTTAATGTTACATATATAAAAAATATTTGTTGTTATTTTTAAGACAGCAATCGGAAAACACCATACATTTAAACTTTATGTGTTTCCCAGAGCCTACAGAATTGTTTTCTACCCAGAAGTATTTAACATGTGATTATTCATAAGATCAAGTTATATCATAGATTTCTAGCTTTATTGGACCTTAGAGGTCATTGAATGGGATCATTAAATGTCATTAAATGGGATCATCCCATTTTACAGATGAGAAAACTAAGGTTGAGTAGGGTAGTAGTAGTGAAGTGACTTGCCCAAGATTATACATGGAGTAAATGTCAGAGGCAAGATTTGAACTCAGGTCCTTTGATTACAAATCTGATGCTCTTTCTACTATAACATGGTGAATTGAATGGAACTGAATTTAGCTCTAAAAGCCCGAATCACTATAAGAGACTATGTTAATCTTTCCCCAAAAGATTTTCATTTTCAAAGAGCAGTTGGGGAAGGATATGGCCCTAAAACAAAGAAATAAATCATCAATGATGGGATTTCAAGCACTGTAAGGGGTCAGGGCAGGATAAATTTGGCTGTGGGAAGGTGAAGTGCCACAGTTAAGTAGCCCTTGTGTCATCCCTTGGGGGAGAAGGCCATTCATCTTTGACTGTCTGTGACCCCAGTGGGGTTTTCTTGGCAAAGATACTGAAGTGGTTGGCCATTTCCTTCTCTAGATCATGCTACAGATGAGGAAAATGAGGCAGACAGGGTGAAGTGAAGTAAATTGCCCGGGTCACACAGCCCATAAGTGTCTGAACCTGGATTTAAACTTCGGAAGAAAAGTCTTCCTGACACCATGCCTGATGCTCTAACCACTGCACCACCTCGCTGCCTCACAGGTGTTATTAGCTCCACCATTTAGAACCAGAACCAGGCAACCACTTCCATCTGTAGAGCTGAGAAGCAGGAATTCCAGCCTCTTCTTCTTTTGGCCAAGGCCCCAAATTATTGATGATTGCAGGCTCTGTGTTTTTCTCACTGCTCCCTTCTCTTGCTATTTAGTTAATAATAATGTTTCATGTTCTGTTCAGATGCATATCAGTTCTGTGTGATTATTCATGGAGAAATAGACAGATGATTCCCTGCCTGTACCATTTCAGCGTGAATCCATACCTATCGGTTAACATCACTCTCTCCCCCAGCCTAATAACACTGTCCACTTTATATCCCAGATCCTTGATTTATTAGGTAATTTGTTTCTTCTTTGTGGCTCCTGCCTGCCTGTCATCAATATAACAGAATGATGGAAGCACAAGTTATAGACACCAGGCATTACAAACTAGGCAAACAGAGCCCATTTCAGCCAGGGGTCCAACCACGGCAGATCTATAGCAATTTTGTGTCCTCGTTTGGGGAAAAAAGAAAAAGATTATGGAAAGACACCAAGGTCCAGGTTGCTCTGTGAGAGGGCCCCTCGCCATTTTGGTTGGTGCTTTATGCAGTGGGTTCTTGTTGGGGGAATACTCAGAAAAAAAAAAAAAAGTCACTCTTCTTACTGTCTCTGCTAGGAGAGCCCAAATACAGCATAGCCTAGGTCTAGGGTATATGATCTTTGGATCATAGAATGAAGATCTTAGAGATCAACTCCTTTTTCTAGATCACTGATAGGATCTCAGGTGGAGATCTGGAAGGGATTTTAGGCTCTTTTGTCCAATTCCTTCATTTTACAAATGGAGAAAATGAAGCAAGAATGGTTAAAAGACTTACTGAAAGTCACACAGGGTAGTATAGATTTATGGCAAGAAAGAACTTTAAAAGTCACTGAGTCTAGCTTCATTTACAGAGAAAGCGAAGTGAGATTAAGTGACTAGGCTAGAGTAACACAGCATGTTAGTGTCTGAGGTGGGAGTTTTCTGGACTCCCAACTCCAATTTTTATCCACTATACTCTCTTATTTCTTAAGTGGGAAGAACTATTTGAGGTGGCATTTGAACCCAGGGCCTTTGACACGGGCCGTACTTCTTGGGAAAGTCATTTGAATGTTAGGTCTTGATTTTCTCATTGCAAAATTAGAGAGTCCTGTCTTTCTGTATTTCATTTGTGATTTTCCTTCCTCAAGAACAAATGTTATTGAGTGTGCTTCCTTAGTAGGATATTTCCATTCTCAGGGCTCAGCCCTCTCTCTTTCTTCATCTATCTATCCATCATTCTTTTGTGACATTAAATATAGTGCCTAGATCTATCACTGATACTCAGACTTTCTTCCTATCCAGATCCATCAAATATGTTCACAGAAATTCTCCTATACAGAGGCCCATCCTGTGCTTCCAGAGATACTCTCAGTACTCAGTTCTTTCACTGATGCCCAGTACTTTTATTTCTAATTCCTAGTTTGACTATGAGTCCTTGGGGATGTTTCTCTGTATCCTAGGCAATCACTGGAATATTGACAGTTTTCTCTAGATGGATAGGCTGAGGACAGAGTTGTGTTAGTGTGACCAATTAGTAATGTTTCTCACAAAGAAATGCCAAAATTGATCTTCATAGAATTTGCCATTTGACAAAAAAACAAAAACAAGAAACCTAAAAAAGAAAACACTATACACAATCTCTGCTTAGGAAAGATCAGAAGTTCTTCTGAGTATCTCTGCATCTCTCTTGGCTAAAAGTTGGCATGATTTTCCCATATAAACAAAAAAGAAGAGGGGGAAAAAAATTTCTTTTACATTTTAGAAAAGGAGTAAATGTTATGTACCATAGAAAGGGAGACCTTGATTTATGTAGTTGCTGTGCTCCTGAACCAGCTATGTGCAAAACAAATTTGTGCAAATAGAGTCTTATTTTTAAACAGTGCTGGGGAGCAAACTATTGAGTAGAGCCAGCAGGGAGTCCTTTTGTTTAAGTGAAGGAACCTTATATGATGAGAATGACCCAATCTGGCTAATGCTATTGGCTTGGAAAAATTCAGCTATTTTCCTTCCTGATCTAGACACTAATGGCTCCCAGGCCACCCCCAGGACTTTGTGAAGACTTCTGGTTTGTTCTAACCTTAGGCTAATCCCTGTGCTTAAGGTAGGGAGCCTGGGGTGATACAATGATTGTCCTGTGACTGGACTAAGGCTTGTTTTGTTTTTTCATTACCATCTACTTAGGTTTCAGCTTCTAGAATAAGTTAAGAAGAAATCCCAAAGCTGTAAAACACATCATAGTACTCCCACATATTCCACTTAATTACTATTTTCCCATGTGCCCAGCCAACATGCCCATAGCAGACAATTGGCCCAGGTCTGCCATTTTTCTCGTGTTCTCTCCAACTGGATTTCTGAGGTAGAGTGTGAGAGGAGCTAGTCTCTGCACTTTGCCATTCCTTTAGGTTCCATTTAATTACTGGGCTCTCCTTTCTTCTCTCTTTATTTTTAAACACACACCCACACAGACACACTTACACACAAGCACACACACGCTGGGTTTGTAAATATTAAACTCAATCAAATGAGCACAGACACTTCCATGCATATAAACACATATGAAGATTATATATATATAAGTTCATACAAATAAAAAGATATTGTAACCATTAGTTCGTTCAAAGCCTGGGAAACAAATTTCTGTACATGAACAAGTTTAGCTGAAGGGTGACTAGATCAGGGGGAAAAGTCACAGCAATCCTCACTTTTATTTTTACCTGCTATTTTTGTTGCTGAAATAAAGGTGAAAGAATCAAAGTATGGACTCTTGTCCCATAAAAACTTCCCTTTCCAGTTTCTATAATGGAATTGTAAGATTATAGATTGAGAGATAGATAGGACCTTCAAGGTCATTTTACAATTAGGAAAACTAAGGCCTAGAAAATTAGGTAAGTAATTCAAGGTCATACAAGTTAAGTAACAGGTAAAATTTGAAGCCAGGTACTCTTTGGAATGATTTTGGAGTCAAGTATCAGTTTTCAACTCCAACATCAATTAAAATGTCAGTCAACAAGCATTTATTAAGCACCTACCACATGCAATGTGCTATGCTAAACCTTTGGGGATACAAAGAATGGCAAAAACAAAAATCAAAATCAAACAAAAATCAAAATCAAACAAAAAACCCAGGCCTGATCTTGAGGAGCTCCTCCTAGGGGGAGACAAAATGAAAACAATTTTGTATAAACAACATCTATCTGGGAGAGATTAGAAATAATCTCAGAGGGAAGACAATAAATTTTAAAAGGAACTAGGAAAGATTTCTTGTAAATGATGGGACTTTAGCTAAATGTTGAAGGAAGTCAATAAATGGAATCAAAAGGGAAGCACATTCTAGGCATGGAGGATAGCCAGGGAAAATTTCCAGAGATAGTCAATGACATATACGAGGAATAGTAAAGAAGTCAGTGAGGCTGGATCTGGGGGTAGCAAGGGATGAGTAGTGTACAAAGACTGAAAAGGTAGGAAACAGATAGTGTGGAGGCCTTTTTGAAAGTCAAACAGATCCTAAAGGAGTAACAAGATTAGCTTTGCTTGTTAGGAAGATCACTTTGGCAACTTCTACTTTGAGTGGAAGATGGACTAGAGTAGACAGAAATTTGTTCCTGGAAGACCAATCAGAAATCTATTGCAATAGTCCAAGGATGAGTGGATGAGAGCCTGTAGCAAAATGGTGGCAATATCAGAGAAAAGAAGAGGGTATATAGGAGAGATGCTTCAAAGGTGGAAATGAAAGACCTTGACAATAGATTGGATTAAGAGGGATGGGAAGAGAGAGTAAGGGATTGAAATAACACCTAAGTTGTGAGACTGGGTGGCTTGGAGAAAGGTGTTACCCTTTGTAGTAATCAGGAAGTTAGGAAAGGTTTCAGGAGGAAAATGATAAGGAAAATGCTATACTGTGCTCTTTCTGGTCCTTCTAATTCTTAAAAGGCAATAAAAATAAAGGAAAGTAAAGGGAAATAAAAAGAAAATTGGACTGTATGCCTAGACCTGACTCTTTTCCTCAAAACTGGAAAACTCATTTTACCTCTTACATCTTCTCTCAGTTTCCCTATTTGTAAAATGAGAACATAAAGCCTGGGTGACATTAGGGAGTTCTCTCTACTTCTTTCATTTTATGATTTTAAACTTTCAAAACAGCTCTCTGCTTTTCTCTTCTCCCCTTCTTTTCTATTATTCCATCAATAATAACAATAGTAGCAGTAGTAGCTAGTATTAATATATAGAACCTTAAGATTTGCAAAGCACTGGATAAATATGCCATTTTAAAATCATTTAAAAAATATTATCTCATTTGATCCTCACAACAACCTTGGAAAGAGATATTCTTATTAATCTCATTTTAAAGATGGGAAACTGAGTCAAAGAGGGGCTTGTCCAGGGTCACACAGCCAGTAAGTGTTTGAAGCCAGATTTGAAATAAAACCTTCTTGATGTTAGGTCTAACATTCTTTCCACAGTTCCAGCTAGCCACCTCACACCTATCCATATTACTTTTTTTTGAAACCTCTCAAGTAGTCCTGATTGTTAACACTTTAAGCTTTGAACTGTCATTAGGTATGCTGAACCATCATGACATAGCAGATGAAGTGCTAGACTTGAAATTAGAAACAGCTAGGTTCAAATTCCACCTTTGATGTTCATTAGTTCTATGTCTTTGAAACAGTCATTTAATCTCTCTAAGCCTTTATTTCCTTATATGTAAAATAGGAATGATAATATCTGTCATATCTACCTCCTAGAATTGTTTGAGATGTTGATGGAGGTTCCAGTGAGATAATATGCATCTAGTGTTTTACAAATTTGAAAATGTATCAATTACCGATATACATTAAATATTCACTATGTCCTTAGCCCTTGGTTAAAAAACAAAAAGCAAAAACAAAAACAAAAAAAACAAAAGCAAAAAACTGGTTGTGATCCTTGATTGAGACGATGTTGGTATTAATAATGATTTCTCCTTTTTCCAAATCCAACTTTGTTACAAAGATTTTTCTAATCCTCTAATTACTAAGACTTTAGACTTCATATAATATTTTCACTTATACCTCAATAATGTGCACATAGAGAGACATATATAAAATATATTTTCATGGGTATATATTTTCATATTTATATCTATCTATCCATCCATTCTTCTACCTATTTATCTATCCATTCATTTATATTTTTATCTACCCATCTAGCTATCTATCTATTCATCTTTATGTGCATTTGTGATTTTAGTGATTACTAGCTTGTGTGACCCTGAGCAAGAAGTTAACTTTATCCTATTTGACTCAGTTTTCTCATCTGGAAAGTGAGCTGGCAAGAAAACTCCAAAGCAGTCATAAAAAGTTGGATGTGACTGAAACAACTGAACGACAAAAAAATAATAACATATTTGTGTCTTATCCCACTATATGTACATTCCATGAAGTCAGAGACTCTGACAACTCAACTTTGTATCTCCTGGATGTCTGTTTATAAACAGAATATACTTGAAATGTTGCTGTGGAGGTAGGTAGCACAGTGGAAAGAATCCTAGAAATATCTAGAGTTAAAACCTGGACTTAGATGCTTTCCAACTGTGTAATCCTGAACAAGTCACTTAACTGCTATTTCCCTTAGTCTCCTAAATTATAAAACAGACATCATAATAGCATTTATTTCCCTGGGTTGTTGTGAACATGAAATGAAATAAAGTAAAGTGCTTTAAATATGTAAAGTGCTTATGTAATGCCTCACACACTGTAGGTATTTTAATAATGTAAGTTTTCTTCTTGATAAAGGGGGGGGAACAATAATAATAATAATCACTGATATTTACTGTGCTTTAAGGTTTGAAAAACACTTAGTGTACATTTTCTCATTCAGTCCTCAATTATTATCCCTGTTTTTCAGAAGATTAAAACTGAGGCTCAGAGGAGTTGTACCTCTCCCAGGATCACACCTCTGAGAAATGTCAGGAACCATAACTGGGGTCAGACTGACCCTACTCCCTCTTGGTACTGCTTTTACTCTATCTGCTTCTGCATGACTGAGGGTTGGAGAAATTGGGGTAGTGTTCATGATGGTAATAGGATTTCATCCAGACCTTGAAAATAGGCAGGATTTGGATAGAGAAGTAGAGGGGATGGCATAAGTAACGCTATTGATAGGGTAATGGACCAATGGGCATAATAATAGATGTGTCAAAGAAGAGATAGACTTAGGAAGAGTTAAGAATGAGGGTTAGGGGGGGCAGCTAGGTGGCGCAGTGGACAGAGCACCAGCCTTGAAGTCAGGAGGACCTGAGTTCAAATCTGGTCTCAGACACTTAACACTTCCTAGCTGTGTGACCCTGGGCAAGTCACTTAACCCCAGCCTCAGAAAAAAAAAAAAAAAAAAAAAAGAAGAATGAGGGTTAGGGAGCCAATGGAGAGGATAGAATTGTAGCTAGCCATGTTTCACCAGTACAAGAAGAATTGCTAGGGGTAGCACTGGCATTATAGGGAATCATTCAAATACAGAAGCAATTCCATCCTGATCCTCATCCCTTGGGTGCTAAGAGAGGGAAGTGGAATTAGGAGAGGGGCTCCAGGATGGTGGGGCCCTAGGAATGGAGCAGTGAGTGTTAGACTTGGGATCACGAAGAGTGCCATGGCCATTGTAGGAAGCGCAAATCCTCATGCATCCTGTGCTAGTTACACCCCTGGCTAGAGCACAGGATGGGATAAGCAGCCTTTACCCAACAAATCTCTGTTGTCATGTCTCCGGTTGGATCACCCAACTTTCCCATTTTGCTTCTTGCAACATGAAGCAAATTCTTATCTCCATCATAGCCTTCAGGATTTTTTTTTAAACCCAGATCATCTCTCCAGTGCCATTGATCCTTTCTGTAGAATGTGATTAAACCCTCATTTCATAAAGAGGAAATGAATGGCTGTAATCAGATACAATGTTTGCTATGCTAAACAAAATGAGCAAAAAAAAAAATTCAGCTAGGCTATAATTATGGGTGTAATATTTCAGCCCATTAGCAAAAAATATCTCAAAAACCTGCTGCCCCGCCCTCTCGGCTGGAAAATCTGATGCAACTCTGGCAAATGCAAACAAAGTGAACCCAGCACTGTATCAGGCTGTTAATTAATTGCTTATACAATTTTATGTTGATGGCAACAGGGACTGCCAGCTCTGCTGCTTTGGTTGTGTGGGCTGCGGGGAGCTGTCTTCTCCACCCAGGTGGCCTTGCTGTGGGGGCTGAGAGAGTCCCTGTCTCTCCCCTCACCCCCCCCCCAACCTGGCAGCCCCGCCCTGGAGGGAAGCTCCATGTCCAACCACTGGCACACATGAGCCACAAGGATAGAGGGGTCGGCTTTTTTTTTTCAGATCAGTGATACAATAGATAGACGCCAGACATGGAGTCGGGAAGACTCATCTTCATGAGTTCAAATATGGCCACAGATACTAGCTCTGGGATTCTAGGAAAATCAGTTCACTCTGTTTGCCTCAGTTTTCTCATCTGTAAAATGGGCCGGAGAAGGAAATGGCAAACCACTTCAGTATCTTTGCCAAGAAAACCCCAGATGAGGTCACGGAGAGTGAACAATTTAACAACAACGCCCCAAAAAGAATCGCAGATGGCCAGAGCTGGAGCGGACCTTAGAAGGTTGCAGCAAGTCCGCTCCCTTTATATGATGAGGAAGGAAACTGAGTCAGAGAGGTGAAATGAGTTGCCTAAGAGTCTCCATCCCGTTGGGGCTGAGCCAGAGCCAGAATCGGAGCCTGCCTCGCTGCCACATTGTCTCACTTTCCCTGTTCCTCGTAGCTTGCAGATTCCTACCGTTACATCGGCAGGGGCTGGCAATTGAGAGATCTGAAGAGGCGGAGACGGCATAAATAATTCAGTTATTGCTGACCACGCTTCATTAAATTTTCCATGATCTGTTTTATTGTATCTACTATGCAGCATTAGTCATCTCCAGCACACAGTCAAACCAGGCAGATCACCGGTCTCTCTGATTCACTCTGCATTGCACTGACCCGGAAGCATGGCTGCGTCTGAGCTTGGGCCGGCCGGTGACCTCCCCAGGAGCTAAGTGGGCACAGTCCCAGAAGGCCCCGTCGCTGGCCAATGTATGAGACCTACGTCAATTCTGTTCTCCTCCTTCAAGTGAAAATTGTGGGGGAAAAGTTCTGATACCTCCACATTTAACTTTGGGTTAGGAAATGGGGGGAAGGAGATGTGTCAAAAGAGTGGGAAGGAAAGGAAAAATTCACCCACTTCTAAGCGATTATAGGGTACAATGGAAAGAGGGCTAAGCCAGGTCATTGACCGTGGCTTTGCACTAACTTGCTGTGTGACTTTGAACAAATAACATTACCTCTCTGAGCTTCAATTTCTCTTTCCATAAAGTGAGGGGAAGGATGCCTGACATGAGCTGGATGTTCAATGTTTGATTTTTGGTTGATTGATGAGACAGTGTTGTCTTTCTACATATAACAGAGCAAAATCCAACACTGTTTTATTGAATTTATTTGTATATGTCGCTGAGCTATGATTTCCACGTTACAGAAGCTCCATCTATAATTTTTAGCTTTAGAGAGGTGTCTGAGGTCCAGAGACGTTGGGTCTTGCAATAACACAGCTTACAAGGTACAATAGACTTATTTTAACCTTGCTCTTTCCATCTCTAGCTCTAGTACTCCATTCACCAGTGTTTCTTAATGGTTTGTGTTCCATGAACCCTTTCAAATAAAATTTTAAAATGTGTCAGAAGCCACCAGTATAATTTAATATATTATTCATAATATTCCACAATTATTTACTATTCAAGACACCATTCCAGATTTTTTAGCATGCACCCCTTGGACCAACATTGCCCACAGACAGGAACCACTGAACCACTCCAAATTGCCTGTTTAGTCAATCATCTATTCATATGGAGATGATCTCAGCAATTTTCAAGGTTCCAGAGGGGATAGATTTTACTTATTCTCCACTCACAGAAGCAAATCCTAGTTTGTGTTCAAAGTTGAAAACCTAATTGAAGCCAAAGCCAAAAGCTACCAAGCTCTCTTTGGAGGACAATCTATCTAGATTGGGCCATCCAATACAGAGAGAGCGCTATCAAGTTTCAGCACTGTCATCATCAATAAGCATTTATTGCTGTTGGTACATTACGGCCCAGCAGGTAACTTCATTGCTCACCAAAGCTAAACGAATTTCCCCATACCTACTGAAACTGCTCTCAAAAACACATAAAGAAATATTGCCTGACACATAGCATTTTACTTCAGAAATAAACTTAGAGTTTTGAAAACAAAACCATTTACTGTTTACAACAAAGGTATGGAAGTTTTGTGGGGGATGATTTTAAGTGCCTCTCCAGTTTATCTAAAGGCGACAGGGCCATAATTATAGATGAATGAGACCTTCCAAAACAAAGACCTATTAAACACACACACACAAAAACAAAACAAAACAAAACCCGTTTATGTTGGATGCACCTATAATAATAACAATAACTCATATTTATGGAGTACTTTATGGTTGCAAAGCACTCTATATCTACTATCTCTTCATAACAGAACGAGATAGGTAGCACAAATATTATTGTTTCCATTTTACAGATGAGGATACCGAGGAGGTTGAGAGTAGCTGTGACTTACACAATGTCATATACTAAGGAAGTAGCAGGTTCAGACGGAAAGCCTGTCTCCTTGCTTTATATCCAAGGCTCATTCCCCATACATGGAACAACACCAATAATAAGAATTACCATTTATGTTATCTCATTTTATCCTTGCCATAACCCATTAGGTAGATGCTAATACTATCCTCTCTTGATAGTTGAAGGAAACTGAGGTAGAGATTAAGTGTCTTGTCCAGAGTAGGGTGTCTTGCCCAAGGTTTGAGACGAAATTTGAACAGAGGTCTTCCTGATTTCCCCTCCTTTGTTCTATCCACTGTCCCACCTTGCTTCCTCTAAGTACCTAACTAGTGACTTATTCTTCTAATCTGATTTTACTCATAAACTTTTAGAATTTATACCCACTTTCTTTACTAGGAACATAACCTTGGCAGAGAAGGAAGAATGATAGTTGCTATAAAAGATGAAATCTAGTTTTTTTTTTTTTTTTAGTATCTTAATAAAATAATGAAAAATGATGGAAAAATGAAGCAATACATAGGAAAAAAAACCTCAAAGTGGTAGCATTATTTGATCCACAAAAGGATATTTGTTGCATATTTGTTGTGGAGCCCTTTTCAGAATTTTTTTTTCCTGAGGCAATTGGAGTTAAGTGACTTGCCTAGGTCCCACAGCTAGGAAATGTTAAGTGTCTGAGACTAGATTTGAACTTGGTCCTCCTGATTTCAGGACTGATGCTCTATTCATTGTGCTACCTAGTTGCCTTCAGAATGTTTTTAAATGAATAAAATGAAATCATAGTATTACAAAGGAAACCAAAGGTTGATGAAAATAAAAATATAGGGTTTTTTTGTCCCCATTTAATTCTATTCATGGATCCTTTGTGGGATTGTGAACACCAGGTTTAGAACCCCTGGAATAGATAAGTAATCCAAATCAATCAAATTTTAAAAACATTTATTAAATACCTATGTTCCAAGGTACCTAGGAGCTCCCGGAAATACAAAGACAAGCAAAATTGTCACATTTGAGCGGTTTGTATTTTCCTGGGGGCTATGATATGTAAATACATATAGAGATGAATTAAGGAGGAGGAAGAGCGCAATAACATCATTGGGATTTGGAAAGGTTTCCCAGAGAAGATGGTGCATGGGCTAATGAAGGAAGCTGGGATTGAAGAGAAGGATTTGAGGAGAGAGTACATTTTATCCTTGGGGTACAGTGGGAGATGGAATGCCATTGACAAAAATCAGATCATTTTGGCTTGGAGGGGGGCGTATCTCTCACTTGTTCTTATCATTTACTACCTAATATTCCTAGCTATTTTTTATATCTGCTTATGTTCTCTTTCTCTAATTCACAGAATAAGTTTCTTGAAGATAGGGAGGGGACTATGTATTCTTCACAGTTACATAAATAGCAAATGTTAAAAATATTTGCTGGATTCATTGCTGATAGATGAACCTAAGAAATTAAGTGTCCCCCATCTGAGTTATTACCAGTCAGAACTATGCCTGAGGTAAATTGAGTTAAAAGGAGGAGTGGGGGGTAGGGATGGGGTTGAAGCAAAGCATTCAGGAGCATAGTCCAACTATAGATGTTGCTCTAGGAGACACAGTCATTCAGCAGCCAGGTCTGGCTTAAGTCAGCCAATGATAGTTACAGTCCTGGTCCCCAGGCTGGACTTTATGGCAAATTGAAGAAACAGGCATTGATTTTTTGACGAAAATAGACTAAGGGCACCATTCTTAAAGCCTTGCCTGACCTACATGCCAAAGGCAGGGAGCTTTTCCTCCCTGAAAGAACGGAGCAAACTTCAGTGCTCATTGGACATATTTTGTTCACTTCCAGATTTGAACAAATTAATGTATATTGAACAATGCCTCAGACTTCATACATTTGTATGTCTATTTCCAAGTAGCCAGAGCATTGTGATTGCCTAGGGTTGTGGACCAGGCTTTAATCATCCCAATCTAGTGGTTTATGTCTGGGATTAGAATGAAATGAAATGTGAATCTAACACTTGACAAAAGGATTCTTATTTGGATACAGTGCTGGTTTAAGTAGCCTCAGCTCTTTTCATCTCTACAAACATTTCTGATCAGGAGGGCATATTGCATCAGAAGTGAGTGTTGCCTTTTAGAGTAGTGGGACATCTGCAAAATCTGAAGGGCACTAACTCTGCTGGACTGGCCTTTTCGTGCTCTAGGCTGCAAGGAAGCATGCCAGAGTCCCCATAGCCCATCAGGTCTTGGAGCAAGTTCTCTCTTTCTTTTTAGGGAAAACTCATCTAGAAGATGCAGTAGGGCCTTAGGTGACAAGGAAGTTGCCCCATTGATTGAAGCTGGACTTCCTCAGATGGTACAAGTCCTGGATTCAGCTTCTCTGCCTTTTTCTAGAGACCTAAAAAGAAGTTGTTCCAGTCGCACCAAGTTCTAAAAACTGAGCTCTGTGTAACCATCACATTTAAGATATTGGTTGTTGTTTTAAGTGAAGAAGTGATACTGTTGGAGAGAATGAGAAAATGGAAAACTGTGAACTATAGTCAGGCTACAAACGAGGGCAAATTGCTTGATTGGGGTATCTCAATAAAGGATTCTGGGAAGTGAGGGAACACTGGGAACCTAAGGGACAGAGTAGAAGGGATGCCAGGAAAGGTCAGAATGCCAGAAACAGAGTGCTGCTGCCTTAGGAATTTTTCTGAGGGGTGACACTGGTGGTAGCTTTTTGGATCCAATAAACTTGGGCAACGATAATGATAGCTAGCATTTATATAGTGCTTTAAGATTTATAAAGCACTTCCTGTGTCATATTATTTGATCTTCACAACTATCCCCATGAACAAGTGCTAATATGATTCCCATTTCACGGATAAAGAAATAGAGGCTGAGAGGATTAGGTGATTTGTCCAGTCATATAGCAAGTAAATGTCCAAGACAGAATCTGAATCTTCTTGACTTCAAGGTCAGCTGGACCCTAACTTTAACATTTCAGTTCATGGCTGGTCATTTACTGGGACTTAGAATATATATATATATATACCAGGCCACTTATAGGAGGCATTTATATAGCATTATGAAAGTTTAAAAAGCATTTTCCTCACAATGACCCTGTGAGGTAGAGAAAAGAAATATTATTACTCCCATTTTACAGATAAGAAATCTGAGGCATAAACAATTAAAATGATATTCCTAGCATCATTCAGTGAGCAGTGTGGGAGCTGAATCCAGATCTCCTGACTAAATCTCCTGCTTTCTATATGACAAAAGCCTAATGGTTACATTCCATTCAAGCTTTTGTTATTTCCCTTAAGGCTTTCTATTCCTTCCCTCCTTAAGACTTTTGCTCCAAGGATTGGAAGCTGTCCAGTTTTCTCCTAATGTAAATAGGAAGTCCAAATCAATTAGTTAATCATCAAGTATTTTGTTAAGTACCACTAGGCACTGTGGAAAAAATATCTTATGCCTGTCCTCATGGAGTTTACAATCAAGTTGCAAAAAGATGACATTTGTTTTTAATATAAGCTTTTATGGATATCTTTGGGTTTTTTGTTACATATAATGGTCATTTTATACTTTCTTTTTCCCCAAGGCCTATCTTCTATAAGAAAGAAAAAAAGGAAAATAATCAGTTTAGCAACAGTAGCCAATGTGTTCAAAAATTTGACTTTATTATACATACATCCTTAGTCCCTTACCTTTGCTGAGGGCTAATGAAACTACACCCTTCTGTCTTTACTTAACAACTTTTACTGAGAAGTCTTGGACTTTGAAGGAGGTAGCACCTGAGCCAGGTTTTGATTGACAGGTAGGCTAATTAGATTGTGAGTTTCTTGAGGGCAGAACAGTCTTTTATGTCTTTCTGTATCCCTAGTGCTTAGTAAGTGCCTGGCACATAGATTCTTAATAAATGTTTATTGATTTCTGATTGCTAGAGAGTTTGTGAGATTACTAAGGAAAATCTAGCAGTATGACAGGGAATTGGGATTTTCTGGTCCTCAGCTTTCAGGAGAAAGAGACAAAATAATTTAAAAGAAAGAAACATTTATTAAAAAGCTGTTATGTATAAGGCTCTCTGCCAGAGATTTTGTTGTTGGTACTATTGCTGCTTATTTGAAATTTGTGATTTAATCCATTTGGGTATTTCCAGTGTAAAAACTTCCCCCATTTAAAGAGATCATCAGCTTATCTTAAATATATAGATTTAGAAAGTTGCTTAGGCACTGAGAATTTGAATGACTTGATCAGTCATTTCAGCCTTGTCAGATTCTTCCTGAACCTATTTGGGGCTATCTTGACAAAGACATTAGAGTTGTTTGTCTTTTTTTTTCTCTAGTTCATTTTACAGATGAGGAAACTGAGGTAAACTGGATGAAGTGACTTCTCCAGAGTAACATAGCTAGTAAGTGTCTGAAGTCAGATTTGAGCTCTGGAAGATGAGTGCTTTTGATTCCAGGACTGGCACCACTGTTCCACTTGGCTCCCAAAGCAATTAACTACTTACCAAGTCACAAAAGGATTTGAACTCAAACCACTGGATTCAGAGTCTGGAGTGCTAATTATTACATCATGAAGCCAGCACAAGACAGCTAAATGACCTGTTCTGATTCAAAAAGCTACTATTTATCTGATCATAATCTGAATCCATCCAGGTCTTCATGATCCCATGGCCAATTTTTTTGAAGAAACAGGAAAAAAACAAACAAACAAACAAACAAAACCACATATCTCAACAACTAGAAGGAGATAGCCTTCTCTGTAGAGTAGATAAGGTCCTGGGGAAGAAGTAAAAAATATAAAGAAAAAGAGAAAGTTTGGATCAGCTGCTGTGATAAGTGTGATTAAGGAAGAATAATTGTCCTCCACTACTAATCAGTCCTCCAATATCAATACCAATACAGGAGTAGATGCAGAGAAGCCTTATTGTAGGAGAAATCCAATGTTGAGGAAAGGCAAGCATGAGTGGCAAATAGGATATGAGAGCTAGGAATTCAAAGCTAGAGGTTGAAATGTTCAACTAAGGGGTAAGATTATGGAAGATAGAAAATAAGAACAAAACAGATATGATGAGCTGGGGGAACAGGGAAGCTGGAGAGGCCATAGTGAGGATGAAAAAGAGGTTTAAGAGGATTGAGTCAGAAACAGGAATAGAAAGAAAGAATGATATAATCAGATTTTTAAATTTAAAAGTTTGGAATCATGGATGTCAGGGGATCATAGATTTAGATCTGAAAGGAAAGAAATATTAAGCACCTACTGTGTGCCAGACACTGTAAAGCTAAATGTTTCACAAATATCATCTCATTTGATGCTCATGAGAACCCTATAAGTGTTATTATGCCCCCCCTTTTTTGTTGTTGAAGCAATTGGGGTTAAGTGACTTGCCCAGGGTCACACAGCTAGTGTCTGAGACCAGATTTGAACTTAGGTCCTTCTGACTTCAGGGCTGGTGCTCTATCCACTGCACCACCTAGCTGTGCCTTATCCCCATTTTATAGGGATGATTTTACAAAAGGGACCATAGAAGTCATGGAACTCAATCTCTATCTTGATAGATTTTTGCTGATATATCACTTTGTAGTTGAGGAAATTAAAGTCTAGAGAAATTAAATGACCTGCCCAGAGTCACTAGTGCCAGAGGAAAGATTAGAACTAGGTCATCCAGACTCCAACTTCAAAGTTCTATCCACTATCCGTGATGGTGAGATTGAAATTACGATTATCCTTGTGGGTGGCCCAGAAGGAGTGAGTATTTAGGTTAGGGGAGTTGAGAAGGTTGGTGAACTAATAAAGTGTTTAAGAGCTACTAAAAACGTTTATTGATATAGTATATCATTCTATCAACAACTAGGTTGCTCAGTGGATGGAACACTTGGCTTGGAGTCAGGAAGACTCATATGGGCAAGTCATTTAATCCTGTGACTTCAATTTCCTCATCTTAAAGTGATCTGGAGAAGAAAATGGCAAAACATTCCAGTATCTTTTCCAAGAAACCCCAAATGGGGTCATGAAGAGGCAGACAAAACTGAAAAACAACAATCATTCTATCGTTCCATTTTGTCTTATTTTTCTTAGGTCATGTCATGTCATCTACCCTGGAATTTTTAAAACTTTTTCTATTCATGGTCTCTTTTTGTTTGAGAAATTTTTGTGTGACTTTAGGTATATAAAATAGGTATACAAATGAAGCATTTATTGATAATCATAAATTTGTGACCCTACATTCAATTATGCAACCCCATATGGGGTTGAAACCCATAGTTTCAGAAGCTAGGATCTCTAGGATATCATGCCATTTCATGTAATTTCACATCTGTCATTTAATATATTACACTCTGATATGATGATGAATTTGGGGGTTGGATTGGAGAGGAAGAATATTATTCAGATATTAAATTTCTTGTGAAAGGAAAGACAGTGAGTGATTTGGAGCTGATATATGACTAATCAATGAAAATGGATTAAACGGGATTTTAAAAGTCTATTTTCAATCTTGGTCTAGCACTATGTCTTTACAAAGCCCTTTTATTTTACCATCTCATTTGGCTTTGTCAAGTGGACCGAATGGGCCTCTGACCTGTGGATGGCCAGAGCTGAACAGAGAATGCTAGAGACAGGAGAGTCAGGAATAAAGCAGAAGCTGAATTTCAAAGTGCTAGAAACAGCTTGCAAGGAAAGAAGCAGATTAGACATGTGCTGGGGCCCTTCTTCTAGTGGAGGGAACTTAAACGATAGTGTAGCAATAGTACTGAGGCACAACAAACCGTGGGTCCAGATTGCCTAGTGGCAAAAAGTCCATTCACAGCAGAGCTTCGTGTCTGGGCTTATTGGTTCTTGCCCAAGCTCAGGGATGCTTATTGTTGGGCTTTAGCTCTGGAAAACAGGGTGTCTCCTAATAGAATTTTCACTGCCTTCACTGCCTTGTTATAGAAGCTTATTAAGGTAAAGTTACAATGCTACTCTATGGCTGAGAATAGGTAAGTCTAGGAATAAGTGCTTTGTCCCATGGGTAATAACTATTTCTTGTTAGAACCAGCATTTATGCTCAGATCTCCTGTCTCCCATCTCAGTTCTCCTTCCATTGTATCATATTGTCTTTTCTTTCTAACACTTGTTCTGAATTCAGTTTTGACTTCTACCTTCTTGGTTGCCAAACATAGCCTTGTAGAGTCAAGATTCCTATTCTACTTGGTTTCCCTGAGGTAGGATTTTTAATCTGCAAATAAAGATTTCATCATGGTTCTAGACTGGCATTCACTAAAAACAAACAAAAACCATCCAACCTTGAACCTCAGAAAGAATCAAAACAAAGATTCATGGGAAAGTAGGTTACCCTCCCTAAAGTAGGAAATTAAGTCCATGGAAATATTATTAAGGCATGCCAGTTAATCAAAATTTTCTTCAATTAACCCAATGAATAGCATGTTCATAGGTAGCACTCAGAAACTCATTTGCAAATGGGCAGAGAAACAATTAGTTCAAGGTTTAAAAACAAAAACCACCGTATCTTGATGGGATGATAGAACTTGTCAACAAAAGGTTAAAAAAGAAATACAGTTAATAAATTTACTCATTGACCCCTTTCCTAACTATTCATTGACAATGACTTTTGTTTAAATAAGGCCTCCTGCTTTATCTAAAGGTGCAAGCATGTGAAATTGCTTTCTGAATCTGGCTTTTAAGTATGAAATTCCATATTCATTTTCTTAATGACTATGACCAAAAAAAATCAACAACAACCCCCCAGATCAAAACTATTCTCTTCTGAGAACAGTTGTCTGATCTGTCCAGTAAAGATGGATGCAGTTTGGTTTGGAGGCAGAAAGACAAATTAGATGACTTCCAAAGCCACCTTCAAACCTTCCCATTCTTTAAGGGGCTCTTACCATCCCTAGTTTATAGAAAGAGAGACCAGAGGTACAGAAGGTAAAAAGGGACTTTCCCTTAAGTCAGAGTGAGTCAGTGCTGGAGCTGAGGTTAGAACCCAGTGATTTAGTCAACAGACTTCCTTCTGAGATAAGTAATGATATCCTGTTGCTAGCCTTGTGATTCATTGAGTCACCAAGCTGGTAGGGTCTGTTAGAGTTCAACTAGAACATTCCCCTTCCCCCACACTTCCAAGTAGGCTTTTCCAAAGTAACTGATGCTGAGATCCCCAGAGAGAGGAGCCCAATCACTTTTCCTGGAGTCAGTGCTCAGCAATTCTCTGAAAGCAATCAGTAGCACAATAATATCAGTGCCTAAAAGGAAGACGGGGGCTGCTCTCTGAGATTTTCTCCTGCCTTTGCAAACAGAGATTTAAGGATGCTCTGGACCAAGGTAGGCACCCTGAAGATCATAGAATGGTGTTATTGATCTTGAAGAGGTCTCATCCAGCCCCTTGCCATTCAACAGGAGGAGGAAGGCAGTGTGATATGGTAAAAAGAACGTTGAATTTAGAACCAAATCCTGGTTCTGCTACTTACTGAACTAAGTAATTTGTAAATATCATTTAATCTTTGAAAGTCCCCATAAAAATAGCAATAACAACAACAGCTAATTAGTATTGATATAACACTTTACATATCTCAGGTGATCCTTACAATGATCCTGGCAGGGAGGTTTTTTCTATATTATTGTCCTCCTTTGACATGAGGAAACCTTCTATGAAAAGTGAGGTAATTTGCCCAGAATCCCACATCTAATATAGGGTCTGAACCATGAATTTAAATCAGGTCTTCCTGAGTCTAAATCAAGATCTCTTGTCTTCTTCTCCACCTAGCTGTTGATGAGATGATCCCTAAGGTCCCTTTTAGCTGCAGATTTGATGACAAGGTTACAAAATTGACAGAGAAATGAAGGAGCTTTTTGGTATCCTGGAACAATTCCCATTTTATTTCAACCACAATGTTTTTCTGAGCACTCTTAAAACCTATTTCGAAGGGTTCCATGAGAAATATGGTGATAATATAGGGTGTCCCAAAAGTCTTAGTGTAGTTTTAATCTACTATGGCTTAAAATTGCACTAAGACTTATGGGACACTCCATCTATATTTATCTAGTATTGATTGGATATATATTGCTTTCAAAATAAACGGTCCTCATAACATCTCTTTAAGGCAAGTTGGCACAATATAATTATAACGTTCATTTTACAGAAGCAGTTTCATGCAGTGAATAGAGTGTTAGATGTGAAGTCAGGAGGACCTGAGTTCAAATTCTACCTCAGATAATTACTAGCTGTGTGATCCTGTCATTTAAGCTTAACTTAATTGTAAAGTTACTTAACCCTGTTTGGTTTAATCCAGTAGACAAGGAAATAGCAAACCATTCCAGTATCTTTGTCAAGACATGGATAACATCGACATACTATGGTTAATGGGATTACAAAGAGTCAGACACAACTGATAATGACAACTATATTATATGTAAATTATAAATATAAATATATATATATATTTATATCTATATAAATGAGTAAATTTATTAATTATGTTTCTTTTTAACCTTTTGTTGGCAAGTTCTATCATCCCATCATGACAAATGTGTTGGTTTTTGTTTTTTAAATTTTGAACTAATTGTTTCTCTGCCCATTTGCAAATGAGCTTCTGAGTACTACTTCTGAACACATATACATGAATATATATATTAAATTATATATTATAAATAATAACAACTAATTATTATTATTATGAGTGGGCTAAGCAACCTAAAACATTTTGCTTCCATTCTACTGTCAAAAATCCAAAAAAAAGATCACTCAAAGAAAACTTAGCAACCATTTAATCCAATCTCTCAAATTTTCAGAGAAAGAAAAATTGTGTCCTGGATAAGGGAAAATCCTCATCATAGTTCACACAATGAATTTCAGAGATCTGGGACCAGAACCATGTCTTCCGAACTAGACCAGTAGTCTTTCCACTGGGTTTCTCAGACTCTCTCTCTTTCTGTTCTTCTTTCTTGGAAATCGAGGTGAAGTCATGAAAAAATTGAACTGAAGAGCCCTTCACCAGCACTGTTCTCATTTCCTCCCAAAAGAGGTGATAAAAAGACATTGTATGGACTGCAACCTGGCCCCTACTTTCCTCATCCTTTACTAAGGCAAGGACTAAGATGTGCACATTCTGACCCTGGGCTCTCACCAGCCTGTCTCTGTCCATTTAGTAACATGCATTTAGGGGATTGGGGAAGAATAAACAATTGGGAAGCACGTGCCCCAGCTAAGTAAACTTGTGGGCATAACACAGTAATGGCCTGTTTTACAGATGTAAAACATCCTCTTCTGTGGTTATTAAAAGCCTTGATAAAGTGAGTACAGAGCATAATGAAATCCAGAGGCCAGAGATCCAGAGAAGGCTGCAGAAGACCATGGCTGCTTGGGTGGTCTGCTCAGCTACTCCAGGAACCACCTCTCCTCTAGGGAGAACTGAGAGTTTACAAAGCCAAGTTCCTATCTGTGGCCAAAATGTAGTTGTACCGGGTCCTGGAGGAATTGATTGGGTGAAGCTAAAGCCAATTGCATTTCTTTCTAAATTACTCTATTGCTTTACCCAGTTGTACATCATAGTGATTGTTCAAGGCCAGGTGGAGCCAAAATTGTGAAGTCAAAATTGTTTTTTTCTGTCCCCGTCTCCAGAGAAAATCTCCTTCTTTCTCTCCTCCCATCTTGGGAAATCTAGTGTGTTTCTGCCTTGCCTTATAATTAAAAGCTTCTCTTAGAAAAGGGTACAGTGGCAATTATTTATATTTTAATGTGAATTCAAGCCAGAGAAAAGAACATTGGAGTAAAAAAAGGACATCTGAGATCATATCATTATTCATTAATCCAGTAGGCAAATGCCATGTTCAAATACATGATTTTATAAAACAGTGAAAAGAGGCCCCTAAAAGACAGAAGTAACTTTTTAAAAGTTCCAGTCTAGTTAGGAACAGAGCAAAGATTAGTCTCCAAACCTTCTAATTGCTCAGTTAGTATTTTTGTTATTTTTCTAGACTATCTTAGCATGACACTCAAGGATATTTATATTTTAAACCTTATTTCTAAATCATTCAATAGCTACTAAAGTGCTCATTATGTTAAAGCACCCACTTTCTGCCAGTCAATATAAATTTATTAAATGATTACTATGTAGTAGGCATTGTGTTAAGCTCTATCATAGTAAGACAGGAAAAAGTCCCTGCTCTCAGATGCTAAGTATTGTCTTATTCCTCAATTTTCCATTTAACATATTTATTCATGTATGTATGATCTCCTTTCCTCTCCCCATAGTAGAATGTAGGTTTCTTGAGGACAGAAACCTCTTTATTCTAATTGATGGCGAGAACATGCAAACAGCTATGTATATAAGCAAGATATAGACAGGATATATTGGAGGTGATCAGCAAAGGGAGGCTACTAGAATTAAGGAGGAATGGAAAGGCTTCCTGTAGAAGGTGGGATTTTAGCTGGGACCTGAAGGAAGCCACACGAGGCAGGAGACAGATGAGAAAGGAGAGAATTATAGGCATGAGGGAGAGACAGTGAAAATGCCTAGAGGGAACACAGAGGAATAGCAAGAAAACCTGGTACTTAGAGTTCATTGGTTCTTAAGTATATTGTGGGGTATGTGAAGTGGACGGCTAGAAAGGTGTGTATCAGGGAATAGGTTATAAAGGGCTTTGAATGCCAAGCATGGGACTTTATTTTTAATCCTAGAACTAATAGAGAGACTTGGAGTTGATTTAATAGGGGGATGACATGGTTTAATCTATGCTTTAGGGAGATCATTTTATTAGCTGAATGGAGGAGTGGGGCAAGACTTGTGGCAGGGAGATCCAAAGCCAAGTATTGCAGTAGTCGAGGTCTGAGGGGATAAGGGTATGCACTAGGGTGATAGCAGTGTCAGAGGAGATGGGAAAGTATCAGTCAGAGATGTCATGGAAGTAGTGCCCGCATGAAGCTCTAGCACTAGATACTATGGACAATTCATAAATTAGGCTGGTCCTCCGAAAACCTTATGAGAGGCTTTGTCAGAGAATACCCTGTCAGAGGAATTTCAGGTAGCAATGTGCAGTCGAAGGAGTAAATTTTGAATTGCAGTCCTTTCTGATATCCCTTAAATATAGTACCAAGGTCCCTGCCAATGAGTAGGCCATGACCTTAAGCACCAAGGAAAAAATGACAATCATTAAATTGGTGAGATTCAGGCTTAGTTGGACCTGAGGATCTCTAAGACCATTGACAAAGAATGCCAGTGTTTTCCTGTGCTCCATTTCCTCCTCCTTGTGTGAATGTGTGCATGAGAAACAGAGACAGAAACACCGAGGTACGCCAGAGAGACTCGGTGAAAAATCATTATGTCCATGCTACAGCGGAGAAAGCTGAAGTTTGAGAAGGTTATGAAAGGTATCTCATGTTTCCTGGCACCTCAGTGACAGGCGGTTCAGAACCCCTTCTTAAATCATTTTTGGAGTCAAAACAATAGATGCAAAGAGAAAGCAATAAACATGGTGACTGGGGATTCTCTGTAGGAACTTGGGTTTGGTTGGCGGCAGGATGGAAGACCAGACAGACTCACCAGGGTGGGGCAGGCTATCAGGAAATGGGAAGGTAGCTGGGAGACAGAGCAAAGAATAACCAAGGAAGAGTTGTATGAAACAAAGGTCAGGTCAGGGAAGTAGGCAATCAAGTCAAGTCAACAACATCTTGTGTCTACAATGGGGAATCCATTGGTCCCGTGACTACAAACATTGAAAATCTCAAGGTTTCTGCCTTCAAGAAGCCTGCATTCTATGGGGAAGGGGGTGTGATCATGTGCACATGAGTAAATATATGGAAAATTAAAGAATGAGACAACACAAACAATTGGATGAAATCAGGGAGGAGCAATGAGGTGTGATGGAAAATAGGCCTGAATTTAAATCTGGCTTCAGGGGATTGAGTGCCACATCAGGACAGGGAGACCTGTGTGATCGTGGGCAAGTCACTTAATTCTGTTTGTCTTAATTTCCTCATCTATAAAACTGAGCTGGAGAAGGAAAGGGCAAACCATTCCAGCGTCTTTGCCAAAAATACCCCCCAATTGGGGTAGGAACATTTGGACACAACTCAAAAGTGACTGAACAAGAATTATGTTGGGGAAGGTGTCCAGGGTTCAGTGTTACCTGAGTTGAGCCTTGAAGCAAGATCAAGATTCATTGACAAAGGCAATCAATTTCAGGGAGATTTAAACTGGCCCTGGGAATTTTAAGAAGTGCATTTTAATTCCCAGCAAGACTGGAAGCAGGGTGGAGTTTATAAGAAAAATCCCAATTTCATAGGAACTGGAATTATTGGGCAGAAGGCCAAGGAAAGAACTCAGCAATGTTTACTTATTGGAACTAGGGTAAGATCAAAGACTTAAGAGTTGTAGAGATCTTGGAAGCCATCTAATCTAAGTGCCTCATCATAAAGATGAGAACACTGGAAACCAGGCATCATTAAGTGACTCACCTAAGTTCATACAGATGAGAAACACCAAGAAGAAACTCAGATCCACTTTACTAACTCTAGAGCCTGCGGTTTTTTCCATTGTACCATGCTAGGTGGAAGTAGGGTGTGCTGGTTAATATTTAACAACCAGCTTAGAGAGTGAGAAGGGTGTACACAACAATACACTTAAACTTAATCTTAATTATTTCCATATTCTCCATCACTTTCTTAAGTCTTAGCCAAACTCAAATAGGGGCCACTAAACCACACCTAAGGATCCCTTTGGGCCACATATTGATTTAGAAAACCACATATTTAACATTATTTGTTCTATTGGATTTTATATATTTTGTTAAATGTTTGTAATTACATTTTAATTGGATTCCCCTGCACTCAGGATTACAGACTGCCAATTTGAAAATTTCTGCTCTAGATAATTGATAAAAATAATAAATGGAGCCCATTTTTAATCTTTGATGATTTCTGAGGTGTAAATGTTCTTTGAGAGTTTAAGTTTTTGAATTGATTTGACTTAACACAGCAAGGTTTGGATTTTTCTGATTTAGGATATGAGGCTAGGGTCTTAACAGCAAGGGGGACCAAGAGGAAACCAGGCTCCTGAAATCTCTGCTCAGTGATCTGATTGGACCCAGGGCCAAGAGCCAAGACTGGTTTCTCACTGCCATTCCAGAATAAATATAGCCTCGTCTGCAATCCGTAACCTTCCTGCACATCCTCCAGTAGAGTCAACCTCATCATTTCCCAGTCCTGGTCTTCTATTCTCCATTTCCATGGCACCTTCAGGTATTCTTTTCTCTGTGGCTCAGAGAAGAGATCACCAAGGACCTGTCTCTATTACTTACTTCTTTGACCTTAATCAGATTACCTGTTTAGAAAGGATACTCATAATGTTACAGCATTGGTTAAAGGAGAAGTGACTCCTGCTCTTTCCTTCCCTCTCTCTCCCTCTACATAGACATGTGTCTGGTCAACAAAATACATTGGAAGTAGTGACTCATATGTCAGTGGGACTTCTTTTAAGTCCAAGGGGGCTCTTCTTGGACCTCTAGGGCCCTGGGTGACTTGTTTTGGCTTTAGCTGGCTGGACCAATCAAGTCTCAGGGACAGTTTTCCTACCATTTAGGAAAATCCCCTAAACCCCCTAAATTAACCTAACCCAAAGAGGTCGAACAAAAGACCCACAACATTGAACGATTAAAGTATAATTGGAAAATATTTAATAAAATAAAAAAAAGTACAATGGAATGTAAATAATGCTAATATGTGGCTTTTAAAGCCAATACACAACCTTTATGTACTGTTTATGGCCCTGGTTCTATTTGCGTTTGACTTCACTGGCCTAGCCTGTAGAGTACCACAACTTCTGTCTTTATTCTATTTCAATCACTCACAGGAGGGGTCATACTTTAGATGCTTCCCTTCTCACCCATCCAGACCCATGCTCCCTACTAAATTTGCTCCAAATACAGAATTCCCAATTATAATTTTGGCCACACAAGATAAATCTTAATCTGGGGTCTATGGACCCTGAGTCTGTGAATAGAGTTCAGGGTGTCCATGAGCTTAGATGGGAAAAAAAAAATACAATACAGTAAGCACGGTGCCTGACACTTAGTAAGCACTTAATAAATATTAGCTGGCTGACAAAAATGATATCCTTATTTTCACTAATCTTTTGTTTCCTTTGTAATCCTATGTACTTTTTAAAAAGTTCATTTAAAAACATTCTATTGAGCAGAGATCTATAAGATTCCCCAGGCTGCCAAAGGAGTCTATGATGTACCCCAAAAATGAAGAACCCCTGATATAGATGATTTCAAAGATCCTTCTAGTTGGAAAATGTATTTATTTGATCTCTAATTTTGTGACCTTGAGCAAGTATCTCTAAACCTCAGTTTCTTAATCTATAAAATGATAGGCTGGTTTAGATCATCTTTAAGGCTTTTTCCTTAGTAAGTTATAACTATGGCTTGCCTGGATACTGAATAAAATGAGACACATGCTAGCTAGATGAGGAAAGATCTCTGTTAACCAGAGATCCCTGATTCAAACTTGGAGCAGGAAGCAGGAGTAGCTGTCTTGTTTACTGAATTCCAGGCAGACTATTGTGCTCTGGGGCTCCAAAGTTTTCAGCTGTTACTGTGGAGAAATTCAATGCTGGGGGAACATGACCACTTGGTGGGCAGGATTCAGCTTTTCCAGGATGCTCTGGGCTGTCCCTGCTGTGGCTGATTTGAGAAACACATTAACCAGCAGTGTTGTGATGATTATGGGGTTGGCCCGCAGCAAAATTGGAGTGAGGGGGAATTTGTCTTCCGAGCTTCCTATCTATGCATGTTCTTCCCCACACTGCCCTTTGGAGCCTGCCCACTCATTCCAAGTTTCCTATTTTTCCTGCCTGGGGTTAACCTATCTACGGACACTATAGTACTGAATTTACCATCCCTCTCTCCTACCTATGGGAAATAAAAGGGATCTACTAGGAGAGAACAATGTTTGAGCAAAAAAAAGGAACCACAAACAGTGCAAGCATCAATTGGGGACCAACAGTTTTATGGGAGGAGATCTTTACTTGGATTGTTGTTCTTTTGGTAGTGGATGGGGCTTAATGGTGACCTGTGACCTGTGAATCATGCTACATACGTGATCTTCTAAGTTGCCTATGTATAAGGCTGACTTTATGTTATTATTCATTCACTCCTGAGAGTAGCCAATAGGATACTTTATGTAGTAAAAAGATGAATAATGGAAAACTGACATATAATCTGGGGAATCCTGAGGATATAATGGCAATAGTAATAAATTTGCACAAAATCTTTCATCCCTCTCCTATAATAAAATCATAGAATCTAAGAGTTGAGAGAGATTCCAGGGGAAAAAAAGGGCCAAGGGAAAGATGTGAAAAGGAGAATTTAAAAGTCACAACTCCTATTGCCTCAAAAAAAAAAAAAAAAAAAAAAAAGGAAAGAAGGAAAGGAAAGAATGCAAAAGAGACCATGAACATAAATTTAAAGGTCTTAGGTTCAAATCACAGCTATACTACTTTTTACAAGAAGTCTAGATTTGTCAAAAAAAATCAAACAAAAACATATAAAAACACCTCAAAAGATGTGGGATTCCCACAGAGATTATAATTTTGGGACTAAGTGAAACCAAGGCAAACCTCAAAGATGTGTGCTTTCCCTAAAGAAGTTAGGCCCTTGAGAGTCATTGAAAATCAATCCCCCAGAACCTAAGTGATATTCTCTCACCAAATGTAACCTATGGCTCTGGTCTTCTACCTTCTCCTCAGGGACTCAAAGCTTGTAGAGACCAGTTTCAATACTGAGGGCTTAATCCCAAAGCATCATTTTTTCTGTCCTTCCCTTATTTGGTAATTAGTACCTTGTGGTATTATATGATTTTTTTTTAAAGATTTTTCTCTACTTCTCTGTCTAGATTATAATCTGCTTGAGAACAGAAACTGTGTTCATCTCCTACTGGGTTCCAAGCACCTAGCACAATGCTTACACAAGAGTAGATACCTGATAAAGGCTTTGTGATCTCCATGGCGATCTGGTGACGGAGATGTGGTAATGATGTTGATAATGGTGATAACAAAGAACCTGCCCATTGATTCCGTTTGTGAAAAAATTTCTGAGAAGTGATGAAACTAGTACATGAAGCTACCATTTAATTCCTCCATGACCATTTTGATAGTATCAAAGTAGCGAATTTTACTAGACCCAAAGGCAGGATATCAGTCATTTCAGGAAACTGACCCTATGATAGTCATTCAATCTATCACGTAATTAGGGATAAAAACAATGGCTTAACTTTGATTTCCTCATTCTAAAGAAAAACTTTTAAAAGGGTCTCCCTAAGATGATGGGAAAGTTCAAAATGGAAGAAGAAAAAAAGGGCTGGAAGTCAACAAAGAAGGTAATTAAGCCAAAAGGACACCTTAGAAACAATGGGACATGTCAACAAAGTAAGCCAGTCAGCTGAATATTGACTGTGTTGTCATTACAGTGGAAGGTGAGATATTCTTCAGTGTTCCTTTCTCAGCAATGTCTAACTGTGGGTGTTAAGCTTTAAAAAGCCAGCACTCAGAGATGACCATACTTGTGCCCAGCAGGTTAGTAGCGTCTCAAGGCAACTCTGGGAAGGGTCAGGAAGGCCGAGACAGCCTGTCTCA
The DNA here is from genome assembly GCF_048593235.1 of Sminthopsis crassicaudata. Taxonomy (NCBI): domain Eukaryota; kingdom Metazoa; phylum Chordata; class Mammalia; order Dasyuromorphia; family Dasyuridae; genus Sminthopsis; species Sminthopsis crassicaudata. Next base: position 534,541,578 of record NC_133618.1, on the reverse strand, counting down.
GGAGGACCAAAGTCCCAACCCGCTGCAGGCTTGACCTTCAGTAAAGGGCCAGTCAGTAAATGGCATATGATTCTCAAAATGAATATCTGAAAGGGCATTTCAGCAGCAACACCGGAAGCAAAGATCCGCCCTCCCTGTGAGCTATGGGACTCCTTTTGCAGAATAAGGAATCTGGAGGGACTTAGTCCCAGGCTTTCCAGACCACTGACAGGCTTGCTGACCCTGGGGAGTCCTCTCCTGCCTTCCCCTTCCTCCTCCTCCCCCCAGGGTGTAACAAAATGATTTCAGAGTGTGTGGACTTTCATTTCCTGCTTTCTTACAGTTTTGCTGTATTTAGTTTGGCCTCCTCTCTTTGGTGACATGAAAGCCTTCTTCTATAAATACATTTGTCTGAGCTCCCCTCCATGGCTTGTAAAATCTCTGCAGAGAGCCTCTTCCTGCCAGAGTCCTATTGTTTGTCTCAGGATGGACCTTCTCTCTCTCTCACATACAGAGTTCTATTCTGGAAGCTAACTGTCTCATGTGCAGAGATGCTTTGGGCAGGGTCCAAGAAATGTCAGCAGCTCGCAACACCTGGCTGGTGGAGCGTGAATCTAGGAAACCAACCAGGCAGAGTGGGCTGGGTCAGAGGGTCCTGAGCATCTAGGACATCGGGGGAACTGGGAGACTGGGAGTCGGAGTGGGAGGCCGGTAGGTATCATCAGCCCAATGGCCCTTTGACTCCAGGGCTCTGTCTCTGAGGATGATCCAAAGGCACTGTATGGAGGAGAAAATGGCTGGCTTCCTCAACATCAACCAGAATGGATTAGGGGCATCTTCCAAACATCCTCAGCTCCCATCAGAACTTCGATGGCTCTGTCTTCCAGGAATTTCCTAAACCTTTTTGAGCCTGTTTATATCTGCAGCTGCTTATGTTTATTTCCCACTGTTTGAAGTCAGTCTTGCTTATATTCAGTCTGAAAATTACTCCATTTAAGCTTTAAGGAGGGATGGGAGCCTAGATCCTGCCTACCAGGAGGCCATAAACAAATCTGTATTAATTCTATTCTTCTCTTTCCTGACCTTTGGAGCCTTCCTGCATGTTACTCTATTCTATTATTATTCTCTTCTATTATAGTGTGGCAAAAGTCTAGAATGCTAAGCTTGGAGCCAGGAAGACTTGGCTTTAATACTTTAGTAATGCGGTATAAGTCCCTCCAGCCACTTAATCCCTCTGAGTCTCATTTTCCTCATCTGTAAAGTGGGAATAATAATAGATCCTCTCTCACAGGGTTATTGTAAGGATCAAATAAGATAATATATGTTAAATAGTTTGCAAATTATAAAGCGCTATACAAATGTCAGCTATTATTACTAATTTAGCAAATATTTACTTAGCACCTGCTTCTTGCTTAGCCCTATGCTAGTCATCATGTGGGAATAGACAAGCTTATGGTTTAGTTAGAGAGGTAAGAGAGAAAGTATGAAAAATAGCCAGTGTGGTTAAGTGTTTGGGGGAATCCCATTTATATAGCTCAGATAGTAACTTCTGCATGAGTTCAGAAAAAAAGGAAGAGATGCAGCAGGCCTGGGACAGTCAGAATGTTGTAACGAGCACTTATTTGGAGTCCAAAACCTTTGAGTTTTTCAAAGTTCCTCTAAAACTCATTAAAGTAACTAGGAGGCACAGTAGAATGTAGGACTGAGTCAGGAAAACTTGAGGTCAAATCCTGGCTCATACTCTTAAGCAGCTGTGTGACTTTGACCATGTCTTTGTGCCTCGGTTTCCTCTTTTGTAAAATGGGGACACTAATAGCTAATAACGTTTACTTCACAGGATTGTTGTGAGGAATAAAATGAGTCAGGGTATTATCATTATTGTTCTTAATATAACCCTAACCTCCCTTATAGGGCAATTATGAAAGTCACATGAGATTCTAAAATGGATAAAGTATTTTGTTGACTGTGAAATGTTATATAAACCGGACCCAATATTCTTAGTCAGGGAAGGCTTCCTGGAGGAGGTGGAGACTTATCTGGGTTTCACTTCTAGCACTAGTCCTGTGATTTTATTGGTATAAGGTTATTATTGTTGTTATTCAGCCTTTGTTCTTAAAGAAGACCAATCATATCAGGAGTGTGCTGTCTCATCTTGCAAGTAAATTGGATAAGGAAAAGGATAAGTATAAAGATTTATCCTTGAGAACTTCTCCTCTCCCAACTCAAATTACCATCTGCCCTGCAATTTATAATCTTAATCATTGAGTCACTGAGAAACTTCAAGGATTTGCCCATTTTCACATAGATGGTCTATATCAGGGGTTGGACTGGGACATAGGTTTTCCTAACTTCAAGCCCTATTCTCTACCTATTATTTCTATCATATTTCCTCTCAAAGAATGAGTAGAATTTGGATATGTGGAGAGGAAGAGTGAAAATGCTGAATCTGTGCCTTCTTCCTGGTCTCTTACCATCTCAAGTCCCTTTCCTCTCTCTTAAAATGACCCCCAGCTTTATTCGGCAAAACAAGATCCCACTTCCCCAAACCTCTCCAAACACTTTGAAATAATGCCATAGAACGATTCCTGAAGTGGCAGAACCCACAAAAGAATGGGGTGAAATAATTTTCTATTAAAGAAGGTCCTAGGTCTGTTGTCCCAGATGAAATGGAACACAGTCCAACACAGGCCCCACCAACCTGGCCCTGGTCCTAGCAAACCAGGAGCAGACCTTAGGAGCCCCTGAATCAGCAGGGCAATAGATGCTTTCAGCGCTCTCAGCCCACAGACTGTAAGGAGCTGAAAAACTGATTTCAAAACTGATCAGATGGAGATTACTGCCCCCAGACTTTGTCGCTTTGCCCATACTCAGATCTAGGTTGCAATGCTGGGTGGCTGTCCCAGAATGAGGAGGAACAGCACTAGCACACCAGAGCTTGTAGCCTCAGTGGAGCAGGAATCTTCATCAGAATTCCAGGGGAGAAAAAGAGTGCTTGTGGTTGCTCATAGACCAAAGCACAGACCAAGAGAGTAGTAAATGCATCTCTTCTTCTATCCTATCACCTTGGAAGAACTGGAACCTTACAGTCCCTAATAGTATTTCTGAAAACAGCTGTACAAACCCCTGGATCTTAGAACAATGCACCTTCTTCCCTGGAAACAGAGCCCTACTTTAATAAACAGTTAAAAATCAAGTAATAGGAGGAGAAAATGAGTAAACAACAGAAAAAAATTCTGAACATAGAATGTTACTAGGGTGACAAGAAAGATCAGAACACACACTCAGAAGGTAACAAAATCAAAGGTACAACATCCAAAGCCTTTAAGAAAAATATAAACTGGTCTCCAATCATGAAAGAGCTCAAAAATGATTTTGAAAATCAAGTAAGAGAGGTAGAAGAAATACTGAAAAGAAATGTGAGTGATGTAATAAAATCATGAAAACAGAGGCAAGGGGGGAGGAGTCTGGGAAGATGGCTGAATAGGTTTGTAAACTTTAAGCTCTCCTGATTTCCCCCACAAAGAGAATGAATTTGCCCCTCAAGGCAAACACAGACTGGTGAAAAATCAAGAAGAGTTGGAGCAGAATAGGGCTCCAATTGATACAATCCCAGAAGAAATGAAGAAAGACTCAGGGCTGGGGACTAACTTGTCTGAAGTGCGAACAGCTCTGGGCTAGCTAAGCAGAAGAGTCAAATAGGGACCCCTCAGGCTAGATGGGTGTGGCTGGAGCCTCAGCAAGAACCACAGAAACTTTCACCTCCTAGACTGTTTGTGGATTGGGATTTGAGTCTGGAGAACATTAAGGGGTAGGGCACGAAGCATCCAGCTGTGCAGCTGAGACACAGCCCTCGGCCAGAAGGAACCAGCACCAGGTGAGTGCAGAGGCATTGATCAGGAATGCTGCTGACTGTGGGCACTTGCAGGAGAGTGGAGCTCTTGATTTGGAGTTCCTGGTCAGAATGGAGGGCTGAAGGGAAGCTTGAGTTACCATCCCCTTTTGAGGTGCTTACACTAATACCATTTGGTATTTTTTTTTAAAAATGAATCGGTAAAGAAGAAACATATTGTGGGAACAGGGAAGACCAGGATTCATCTTTAGAGGAAGATACTTTATTTAAAAAAAAAAAAAAAAAAAAAAAAAAGCTTCTATTCCAAAGAGTAATGTGAAATGGCTCCCTGCCCAAAGAGAATTTATAGAACTCAAAAGAGAATTCAAAAATCATATGAGAGACATTGAGGAAAAACTAAAGAAAAAATTAAAACCATCCAAAAAACCCCAAGAAGCTTATGAAAAAAATTAACCATCTAGAAAAAGAAGTACAGAGTCTCAAAGATGAAAAATATTTTGAAAATTAGAATTGGGCAAGAGGAAGACAGTGAAGCTATGAGAGACCAAGAAAGAGCAAAATAGATATAAAAAATGAGAAAATAGAATAGAATGTGAAACATTAAAAAACAGTAGATCTGGAAAACAGATCAAGAAGAGAAAATAAAAGAATAATTGGATTGCTAGAAAATTCTGACCCAAAAGAAAACTTTGACACAATAATGCAGAAAATAATCCAAGAATATTGTCCTGGGATGATAGAACATGAGGGGAAAGTAAAAATAGAAAAAAATCTACTTCAAAGAGATCCTGTGTGGAAAACACACAGGAATATGATTGCCAAATTTTGAAATCTCTAGATCAATGAGAAAAATTTTTCAAGAAATGAGAAAAAAAACCAATTCAAATATGGGAAGCTATAAGTAAAATTATACAAGACTTATCAGTAGCTATAATAAAAGGCCATAAGTTCTGGAATCACATCTATTGACAATCAAAAGAACTAGTCATGTGCCCCAAAATATCATATCCAGCAAAATTACCTATAATCCTGAATGAGAAAAAAAATGGACATTCAACAAACTTGTAGATTTTCACTTTCTATCAATCAAACCTGAACCTAACAAAAAATTTAACATATAAGAGTCAATATGAAAAATCAATTTTAAGAAACTTAAACATGGACAAACTGTTTAAACATGGACAAATTATTTATGTTTTTATGTATGTGTATATATATATATATGTATGTATCTAAGATTCACATCAACAATAGGGTAGCTCAAAAGAAAGATTGGCAAAGTTAAGATAAAAATAATAATCTTGTTATATAAATGAGGTTCAGAGGAAGAAGAGACATAGAGTCATTAGAAGAGAGAGGAGGGCTTATAGTTCTGAAAACCTACTCACATCAGGAATGGGTTTAATAGGTAACATTACCTATATAACATGATGGGTATAACTTCCTCCAAAATGTATAAATAAATAAGTGGAGAAGAATGGACTGAGAAGCAAAGAGTAAGGGAAGAAGACAAAGGAGGGATCCTTGGGTAGAGAGAGGTTAAGTAATAGCAAGGCAAGTTATGGAGTAGAATTTAATTAAAGAGGCAGCAAGTATAGAAAGATATGTGTGTCTATGTGCAGTGGGTGTGGGTATGAATGGATGTATGTCTCTATATATGTATATATAAATATATCTTTTCTTAAATGTAGCTTGCTTGAGGGTGGTGAGGGGAGAAAAAAAATAAAGTAAATGAGGTGAGCAATAGGAAATCAAAGAACAATTTACAAGGAAGTAAAGAAACAATGGTCATTCATGAATATAATTTTTATTAATAATAATTATGCTTTCTTGATGTGGTAATTTGTTTTTATATATTTTTTAATCCTCCCTGATATTCTGTTGACATGACAGCATATTTTGCATATTTCTTTTCTGTTTTCCTTTTTTTTTTCTTACTCTGTTTTTTTTTCAAATAAAAAGAAGAAAAAGAAAAAAACAAAAAAGAGGCAACAGCTTGGTAAAGAAGGAAAAAAAAAAAAACCAAAGAGAATAGCACCTTAAAAAAGAGAATAGGCAAAATGGTAGAAGAGAGACAAAAAGGCAATGAGGAGAAGAAAGCCAAATGGAAAAGGAGACACAAAAATTCACTAAAGAAAAAAACTCCTTAAAAAGTAAAATTGACCAAATAGAAAGGGGGTACAAAAGCTCACTAAAGAAAATAATTTCTTAAAAATTAGAATTGGGCAAATGGAAACAAATAACTTTTTGAGAAATCAAAAAACAATAAAACAAAACAAAAAAATATGAAATAATAGACTGAAATATGTCATTGGAAAAACAGTGAACTGAATTGTACATCCGGGAGAAATAATTTAAAATTTATTGGACTATGAAAGCCGTGATCAAAAAACAAACAACAATAAAAAAAAAAAAAACCATCCCCCAAAAACCTAGATGTCATCTTTCAAGAAATTATATATAAAAATAGCTAATATCCTAGAAGCAGAAGATCAAATATAAATGCAAAAAATACATTTGCATTCTAAATATATTCTAAAAGAGATTCCAAAATGAAAAATCTCAGGATTAATATAGCCCAATTTCAGTGTTCCCATGTCAAAAAGAGAATATTTCAAGCAGCTAGAAAGAAACAAATCATGTATCATGGAACTACAAGATATTCTACATTAAAGAATTGGAGGGCTTAGAATATAATACGCTAAAGGGCAAAAAGAACTAGGATTACAACCAAGAATCATCTACCCAGCAAAACTAAATCTTCAAATATTCAGGGAAAAAATGAATATTCAATGAAATAAAGGGCTTTTAAGCATTCTTTTTGAAAAGACCAGAACTGAATAGAAAATTTGATTTTCAAACACAAGATTCAAGAGAAGCATAAAAAGGTAAACAGGAAAGGGAAATAATCAGGGACTTAATAAGTTTTAACCATTTATATTTCTATATGGCAAGATACTTGTAACTCATAAAAACTTTCTCATTATTAGGAGAGTTAGTAGAATACATAGACAGAAGGCACAGGTGTTGAATATGAAAGAATTATATTTTTAAAATAAAATTAAGAGGTGAGAAAGGAATGCATTGGGAAAAAAGAAAAGGGAGAGGTAAAATGAAATAAAATTATCTCTACATAAAAGAGTCAAGAAAAAGCTTTTACAAGGGAAGATGGTGGAGATGGGAGGTAGAGAGAGTGAGTGAAACTTGATCTCATCAGAATTGGCTCAAAAAGGGAATAACATACACGCCCAACTGGATATAGAACTCTATTTTATCCTGCAAGAAAGTAGGAATGAAAGAATATAAAACAAGAGTGAAGAGGTGATAGAAGGGAGAGCAGATTAAAGAAAGAGGTGACCAAAACCAAAATTTTTTTTTGAAGAGGGACAGGGTGAAAGGAGAGAAAAATAGAAAAAAATAGGATGAGGGAAATAGGATGAAGGGAAATACATTTAGCAATTATAATTGTGAAAAAAAAAAAATCAATCTCTGAAAAAGGCCTATTCCTCAAAAATAAAGAGAACTGAGTCAAATTTATAAAAATAGGAGCCATTTCCCAAATGGTCAATGATCAAAAGTTATAAAGTTTTCAGATAAAGTAATCAAAGTTATTTATAGTTCTAAATTGTTATTGATAGGAGGAATGCAAATTGAAACAATTTTGAGGTGTTACCTCAAAACTATAAGATTGGCTAATAGGACAGAAAAAGAGAATGACAAATGTTGAAGGGTATATTGGAAAAATGATATATCAATAAATTATTGGTGAAGTTGTAAACTGATTCAATCATTTTAGAATAATTTGGAACTATGCTCAAAGGGCTATAAAATTTGCCTATCCTTTGATGTAGCAGTGCCACTATCTGGTCTGTATCCAAAAAGATACAAAAAATAAAAGGGAAAAGGACCTATACAGAGGGAGATAATTAGAGCAGCTTTTTTTCTGGTGGTAGGGAGTTTGCAATTGGAAGGATGATTCATGAATTGATGAATGGCTGAACAAATTGTGGTATATGATTGTGATGGAGTACTATTGTGCTATAAGAAATGATGAGCAGATGCTCTCAAGAAAACCAGGAAAGACTTCCATGAGCTGATGCAAAGTGAAATGTGCTGTGTACAAAGTAAAAGCAATATTATAAGATAATGTGAATAACTTAGCTGTGAATAACTTAGCCATTCTGATCAATATAATAATTCAAGACAATTCTGAAGGACTTTTTTTTTCTTTTTTTCTTTTGTTTTTTTAAGCATTTATTCACCCACAGTTTATTAGGGACAATTTTATGTTTTTCTGATTCTCTACAATTTTAATACTTTCATTTATTTGATTGACTCTTCAATTTGGAGACTAGCTCTTAGATCTAAAGATTTTTTGTTTGTTTTGTCTTTATATTATTGTTTTTTTCTGGTCATACATGTACATTAATATTGAAAACACATTTCTGTATGAATCATGTTGGGAAAGAAAAATCAGAACCAAAGGGAAAAGCCATAAAAGGAAAAGAAAACAAGAAAAAAGGAAACAAAAAAGTGAATATAGCATGTGTTGATTGATATTCATTGTCTATAGTTCCCTCTATGGATGTAGATGGTATTTTCTAACTAAAGTTTATTGTCATTGCCTTCGGATATCTGAACCACTGAGGAGAACCAAATCTTTCCTAATTGATCATTGCACAATTTTGCTGTTATTATGTACAATGTATTCCTGGCTTTATTTGTTTTGTGCAGTATCAGTTCATGTAAATCTTTCCAGGTCTTTCTAAAATCATCTTGTTCATCATTTTTTATAGAACAATAATTCTCCATTATTTTTATATACCATAACTTATTCAGCCATTTCCCAATTAATGGGCATCTACTCATTTGCCAATTGTTTGCCACTACAGAAAGAGCTGCTATAAACAATTTTGCATATATGGGTCCTTTTCCCTCCTTTATGATTTCCTTAGGAGTAACACTGCTGGATGAAAGGATATGCACAGTTTTATAGTCCTTTGGGTAAAGCACCAAATTGCTCTCTAGAATGGTTGGATCAGTTCACAACTCCACCAACAGTGTATTAGTGTGCCCCTTTTTCCACATTCCCTTCAACATTTATCATTATCTTTTTCTGAGAGGCATAAGGTGGTACCTCAGAATTGTTTTAATTTGTACTTCTTTAATCAATAGTGATTTAGAGCATTTTAGATGGCTTTAATTTCAAGGTCTGAAAATTATCTGTTCATATCCTTTGACCATTTATCTATTGGGGAATAGCTTGTATTATAAATTTGACACAGTTCTTTATACATTTTAGAAGTGAGGCCTTTATCAGAAACACTGATTGTAAAATTTTCCCCCCACCTTTGTACCTCCCTTTTAATCTTGTTTGTGTTGCTTTTGTTTATGCAAAACCTTTTTAATTTGATGTAATCAAAGTTGTCTATTTTGCATTTCATAATAGTTCTTCTTTGGTCATAAATTCCTCCCTTCTCCACAGATCTGATAAGTAAACTAATTTGCTTATGGCATCAGCCTTTATGTCCCAATCATGTACCCATTTGGGCCTTATTTTGGTATGAGGTGTGAGATATAGGTTTCTGCCAAGTTTCTGACATATTATTATCCAGTTTTCCAAGCAATTTTTGTGAAATAGTGAATTCTTATCCCGGAATCCTGAGTTTTGGGATAATTCTGAAGGACTTATAAAGAAAAATGTTATCCATCCCTAAAAACTTGTTGGTGTTTGAAAACAGATTGATGCGTACCTTTTTTTTTTTTTTAAACTTTATTTTTCTTGAGATTTTTTTTTGTTGTTGTTGGTTAGAAATATGTTTTGTTTGACCTATACATGTATAACCTATAGTGAACTGCTTATCTTTTCAATGAACAGGATGAGGAAAGGGAGAGGATTTGAACTCAAAGTTTTTAAGATGAATCTTTGAAAAGTTTTTACATGTAATTAAAGAAAAACAAAATACTAAATAAATGGAACTCAAAAGTTTTAAAGATAAATCTTAAAACTTGTATATAAGTAGGGAAAAATAAAATACTAAATAAATTTGGAAAAGAAAAAAAGAAAGCTAAAAAAATCCCAACAGACCCCACCTAGCATTCTTGGGTGTCTAATGGTAAGCATCTCTAGGAAGGAAGTAGGAGAGGAAAAAAAAAAGGAGGGAAGAGGGAAATAAATTTACATGACAACCATATTACATATTTAAAAGGAATAGCAAGTCATGCATAATAGATCTGCAGTTTCATGCACAGTCTTCTTATATTATAATTTTAGAATTTTTAAAAAAAATTTTTTAAAGAGTTAGGTAGGAATGGGAGAGTCTTGATATATACTTCTTAGTCATTCTATGTGAGAAGTGAGAGATGAAGGCCAGATTATCAGCTCTAGAAAAGCTTTATCATCATCTACATCTGTCCCAGCTGCAGGAATGCCATTGATCCCCTAGAACACCAAATAATGCTCCAACACCTGCAAGCCAGAGTAACATCAGCCCCCGTTCAATCCTGCTATCCTCCTGCAATCTGCCAGTTACTTCACAGGGATTTAAGCTCTGTGGAGGGCAGCAAGGAGGGTACAGAAGAGTTTTAGAAGTATCAGATTTATTGTGAAGACGAACTGACACACTTGAAATGGTGAATGAACAAGGATGTCACACCATCCCTCTGTTATGGTGCAGAAAGCCAGTTTGGCTACAAAAGCCTCCAGTTGGCCCAAGGCCTAGGTCATGTTTGTTCAGGACAAAGGAAGGTGGAGAGAGGCTAATGATGCTCTTGAGTCTTTCACTCAGGGTCCCAGAACCTCTAAGGATCTGAGTAGATTCCAGGGATTCTGTAAACTTAGAAGGGGAAAAAAACTGCATCTTTATTTTTGATAACCTAGAAATTTCATTCACCTGGACAAAAGGTGTGTGGGTCTAGTCAGGAAGACAAATTTAGCCTCAGATTCTTACTAGCTGGGTCACTTAACCTCTGTTTGCCTCGGTTTCCTCAATTTTAAAATGAGGACAATAACAATATCTACCTCCTAGCATTGATGTGAAAAGCAAATAAGGTAATATTTGTAAAGCACTTAACACAGTACCTTTCACAGAATAAGTGCTTAATAAATATTTTGTTCCTTCTTTCCTCATCTAACCAAAATTCAGAATTTGTTTCAATTATGATTTTTATGACAAAACAACATTATTTTGAGGAAGGAGAGTCCAACACTCACACAAAAAAGATCAAAACCCCAGCTATAGAGTTTTATTTCCTCGCTCATTAACACAGAGCTTAGAGGGTGCAGGAGGAAGCTCTTTTAACTTCAGATGTTGGTCTTCAAGGCAAAACCAAAAAAAAAAACAAAAAACACGGCCTGGGCCCCCCACCACAGACGCCTGAGGGCAAAAGGTGTTGCTGCAGTCAGTCACCTGGAGTGCAGCCCTGCCTTGTTCTGAGTTCCTGTGGTGAGGAAAGGGGCCCAAGGACAAACCTCCAAATGCAGCCTCTCAGATGAAAGTGTCCATTTCTAAGTAAGATGGGCTTCCTTTCTTGGAACTGAACCAGGTTTAGTTTCTAGCCCAGGTTTGGGTTTCAATAATAATTAACCTCTTACATTTGCATACTGCTTTGTGCTTAGCCAAGAGGTCTATTATCTGCCATCATGGAGGATGAGCAGGTGGCTTCCCCAGAGAGTTTGTGTGATTTGCCAAAGCTCACCCAGAGCAGAACAGAATAAATACTAGAACCCAAGTTGTTTGAATCCAAATACAGCAACCTTTCGTTACATTTCCCAGCCTCGTGTTTGGCGTTGGGACTCTGTCCATTCAACTTCTCACATTGTACACAGGCTTTAAGAAAAATCATAACCTGGACTTAAAAAATGGCCAATCCAAGTGTCTTTGCAGATCAACAGAGTAGATAGTTGTCTACATGATATCATTTCATTTTTTTTTAAATTATAGCTTTTTATTTTCAAAACATATACATGGATAAATTTTGACATTCACACCTACAAAACCCTATGTTCTAAATTTTTTTCCCTCCCTTCCCCTCCTCCCCAAGTCGGAAAGTGATCTAATATATATTAAATATGTACAATTACTCTATACATATTTTCACAAATATCTTGCTGCACAAAAAAATCAGATCCAAGAGGGAAAAAATGAGAAAGAAAACAAAATGCAAGCATACCACAACAAAAAAGGTGAAAATATTATGTTGTGATCCACAATCCTCTCTCTGGGTGCAGATGGCTCTCTTCATCACAAGATCATTGGAACTGGCCTGGATCAGCTCATTGTGGACGAGAGCCACATCCATCTGAATTGATCCCACAATATCATTTCAGTGACCTTCCTAAAATATCTTCCTACTTGTTTTCCAGGTCTTAACAAGAATCTCTCCTCAGTGACAAATCAGAGGTTAAAGTGGAACTCCCTCTGGGAGGCATGTAGTGGCAGAAATGTGCTCTTACTAAGGACTAGGTGTAAATGACTGATAACAAATTTGCTGAGGACAGATTTGGCGAGAAGAGGGATTCGGGGCACTGAGATCCTGAGGGGAGGGAATAAGAATCAAAGGACAGAGAAAGCTGGTGGAGAGGACTCCTGCTAAGAGAAAACTAAAATTTGGAAAGTGATAGCAAAAGGCACAGTCACACTCAGCTCAAACACAATTCCTTCCGTTTTCCTGTGTCCCTCTCTATAGGGGCTGAGTGTTCTGAGGATTATTATAAGAAACTAAGAAAAGACTGAGAATAATAAGCCATATTAATAGGCTGTGTTTGTGTAATATTTCATATTTTAAAATGTTTTAATGAATTTATTTGATTCTCACAACAGTCCTTAGAAACAAGGAAACTGAGACCCAGAGAGACAAAACAAACTGCCCTGATTGGATGTGTTGGAGCTGGAGATACTTGAGTGAGTCTCCTCAGAGCCCCCCACCCACCAACCCTTCTTGCCTGCTCTTCTGCAGAAGGCAGAAAGGAAACCTGTGGCCCTGGCTCTCCACTCATTCTTTCCATATCCATTTGCATAGCTCAGGGTGGCCCCAGCTCCCGGCCCATGCTCTCATAGCCGTCCGCCTGTCTCTTGTGTGTGAACTCTCGGAGTGGGTTGTGCATGTGGTTTGTTTCCTCTCCGGTAGAGGTAGACCACCGTGGTTATTAGACTAGATGAAGCATTTCCTGAGCTTGGGGAAAGCAGAAAAACCCAGTTACCCAGAGCCTTCTGTACCCTGGGTGGAATGACCTCTGTGGTAGCTTGGAGCACCTGGTCCACTTCAGAGGAACTATCCAGGGCACTCTGGCTCTCCCTGCTGCCTTGCTTCGAATGATTCTGAGAATCATATACTTCTTGCTTGCTTTTGTATTTCCAGAGACCAGCGTGGTACCTGGTACATAGCAGGGCTTGATGAATGTCTGTCTGCCATAGAAATGCTTAGGGTATAAATCAAGTACCTTGTCACCCTGGAGTGGGGGGGGATTAGGTACAAGGGCTAAGACAATGCTTCTTGAGGGCAGGGACAGGGGTTTTATGTTTTTTGTTTTGTTTTTGTATGTCCAACACCTGGTGCACTGCAAGAACTGCATAAATGCTTGTTGTATGAATCATATCACACATCTTTGTGTGGTGATTATGTATTCTGGTACCCTGTGGACATACACACACACACACACACACACACACACACACACACACACACACGGGACCTTGATACTAGCATTTTAAAAATCCATTATTTTCAGCAGTGTCTGATTTTTCATGACCCCTTTTAGGATTTTCTTAGCAAAAATACAGGAGTGATTTGCCATTTCCTTCTCTGGCTCATGTTGTAGATGAGAAAACTGAGGCAAACTGGGTGAAGTGACTTGCTCAGGATCACACAGCTAGTGTCTGAGGTCAGATTTGAACTGGCCCAGCACTATATCCCCTGAGCCACCTAGCTGCCCCTGTGTTCTTACCCACCTGTAGCACTGTGTGGTCTTAGACAACTCCCTCGACTTCCTCCTGTGCAAAATGGGTGGGATTGTCAGAACCTCTAAGTTTCCTTTCAACTCTGAATGCATGATCCTCAGATTTGGACTCAAAACCTTCAGTGGATCCCTTTTTTATTCAATATGAAATCCAGACTCTCATCTCTTTGCAAAGACCCTTCAGAGTGGCCACTAGTATGCTTGCTGATTGATTGGTTGATTGATTCCAAGGCAGAACATAGTGGTGATCCACATGGTACTATCTGAGGAATGAAGGGAATTTTATATATTGATTTTAGAAAAAAATACACAAAGCCACAATGCAGCTTAAATGAAGAGCAAAACAAGGACCCTGCTAAGAAGTATCATGGTATAAAGAAAGAACTTGCTAGATTGAGAATTAGAAAGCATGAATTCCCCCCATTGTTGATGCTCAGTCATTTCAGTCATGTCCCCATGAGCCCATTAGGAGTTTTCTTGGCAAAGATACTGAAGTGGTTTTCCATTTCCTTCTCTAGTTCATTTTACAGATGAGGAAACTGAGGCAAACAGGGTGAAATGATTTGACCAGGATGACAGTGAGTAAGAGTCTGAGACCAGATTTTAACTCAGGGAGATGAATCTTCCTGACTCCAGGCCCTGCTCTCTATCCGTTGCACCATCCAGCTATCCTAAGTTTCACCAGACTCTATCTTAAATTTGTATGAACTTGGATATAGGTAGCTTCAATTTTCTGAACCTCCATTTTCTTTTCTCTTAAAGGTAGTATTTAAGATCTGTCTCTTCCTAAATTACTGAAGTTGTAATGAAGATAAAATAAGATTATATGTGAACAGAGTAAGGGATTATCTTTATTCTACTACTTATTTGGAGTTCCATTTCAAGAGCTAGTTGAAATTCTTTACTGTAGGAAGAAATATTCGACTGGGGATGAGAAACCTTCAGCCAGATAGGTGTACTGTGAGGGCTCTCAGCATCTGGGAATGTGGAAAATGAAAGGGGAACAGAGAAGCAAAAGGTGTGCAGAAAGGTGAGATGGGATAGCTACCAAAGACAAACTCTTCATGTCTTGTGAGAAGAATGTCAATTTGGGATCAAACATACTATATTGAATTTCCCTAACAATTGAGAACACAGCCTGAACATTGAATTCCTGGTGCAGTAGATAGAGCACTGAGTTAGGAACACTTGAATTCAAATTCAGCCTCAGGTTTTTACTAAGCAAGTCACTTAATGCTGTTTATCTCTGTTCTTCATATGGGCTGGAGAAAGAAATGACAAAACACTCCAGCATTTTTGCCAAGAAAACCACAAAGGGAGTCATAAAGTCAAACAAAACTGAATCCCCCCCAAACCCCACATAATGACTCAATTCCTTCTAATGAAGGATATCTTCAAAGATAAGTTGAGCTAAATTCCTACTTTAATGAAACCCAGTCCAGTAAGATGAGGATGGAGGTAATTAGGCCTTTGGAGGGGAGGGAGAGAGAAACTCTTTCCTATACATAAATACCTCCTAGACAAAACTGGAGCAGGACAATGGGGGTTTTGCCCGAGGGCTCCAAAATTTATGAGCACTGACCCCACTTACATTCCTTTAGCTATGCAGAAGCAATTGAGCTTGGTACCTAATTAGCAAGAACAGTTAATTAAAATACAGGAAAACTACACGTGTTGTTGTTCAGTCATTTCAGTCCTGTCCAACTCTTTGTGACCCCATTTGGAGTATTCCTGGCAAAGATACCAGAGTTGTTTGCCATTTCCTTCTCCAGCTTATTTCACAGTCAAGCAACTGAGTTAAATAGGGTTAAGTGACTTGCCCAAGATCACACAGGTCTTTTTGTTCAAGTCCAGCAGTATCCACTGAGTCACCTGGCTCAGAAAACCACATGATCTCTTCCTAAATCCAATCCCATCCTGCTTCCTTATATTCCAATCCCACCAATCTTTGTTTAAGGAATTTAAGTAGAGTCCCTGGCTTCAAGGAGCAGACATTCTTTAAGGACCAAAAAAACCACATACAAGTAAATACACAAATACACAGAAGACAGCTTTAGAAGTGTGGTGGGGGAGGAATCCAAGTTGGGATTAGAGAGTCTAAAGGTAGAGACCAAGGGAGTGCATTTTATAGAATGAAGACAATCTAGAAGGCCAGTTTGGCTGGACCAAAGAGCTCACGAAGGGTACTAGTATAAATACATCTGGAAAGTTAAGTTGGAGCCAAGATGTGAAGAGTTTTAAATGTGGAACAGAGGAATTTATGGTTGAGAAACCACAGGAATTTATTGACCCAAAGAGCAGCAAGATCAGACCTGTATTTTAGGAGTATCACTTTGGCAAACTATGGAGGGAATAAATTGAAGGGAAGAGACAAGGCAGAGATTCCAAGTTGGAGCTTCTTACAGTAATCCAGGTGAGAGGTAAAGCAGACCTGAGTGAACTAGGGTGGTGGCTGTGTGGGTTGGGAAGAGACAAAAGCAAGAAACCAGAGCTGATACTTGAACCTGGGTGGCAGGGAGAATAGGAATGCCCTTGATAGAGAAAGAGAAGTTCAGAAGAAAAGTGAGTTTGGGAGGAAAGATACTAACTCCTGCTTTGAGTATATTGAATTTGAGATACCTATGGGACATTTAATTCTAATGTCCAATAGGCATATGATATATTACTCTGTTTTACTGGAATTTTATATTGTGCCTATAGGAAATTCAACTTTTCTCCCTTAATCCTGTCCTTATAAATGTGAGACATTGGATATTTCACTTTACCTGTCTAATCTTTTGTTCTTTTATCTGTATAATTAGGGCATTAGACTCAGCTCTGTTTGTGGTCCCCTTTTAACTCTGACATTTGATGGGCCTATAATAACCAATGTGAGGTCTTGAACATAAAACTAGTCATTTAAAAATGTCCTCTGTGTGTATATATATATATATATATATATATATATATATATATATATATATATATATATATGACTAGTTAAAAAGAAATAATTTCCCAGAGTTTTATACAGAACTGGAACATGTTGCTGACGATGGTTGGGCCAAGAATTGAGGGAGAAACAAGTGATCCTGTTCTGGAGTAACTTCATTTTCCAACGTCCCTGTGAAGCAGTTTGCTGAATGATAGTCTATTGCCATGCCATTGGGAATCCAGGCCCTCCAGATGATAATACATAACCTTGTATTCATGAACACTTCATACTTTTCAAAGCACTTTTCCATCCATTATCTCATTAGCTCTTCAAAAGTCCCCATGTGGTAGGTAGAACAGAGATTGTTATATTTCCCCCATTGAAAGATGGGGAAATTGAAGCCTACAGAAAGAAATAACACAGTCTGTGTGTGTGTGTTGGGGGGGGGGGAGATGAGGGGAGAGAAAGGGCCAAGTGGTGGTAGAGGAAATGACAATTGGTGAAGGTAGCTTTTCATGAACCCAACTGAACAGAACAGAAGCCATATTTTTAAGTACCTTTTAAAAAACTAAATACAAGATAAGAAAAAAACAAAATAGAAAAAGACAGAAAAAGGAATTTTTTTGTCTTTTTAAAATAATAGTTTTTTTATTTTCAAAATACATACATAATTTTCAACATTCACCCTTGCAAAATCTTATGTTGTAGATTTTTTCTCTCCCTTCCCCCACCCCTCCCCTAAACAACAAGTAATCCAATATATGTTAAACATGTGCAATTCTTCTATACTTATTTCCACAATTATCATGCTGCACAGCAAAAATGACATCAAAAAGGGAAAAAATGAGAAAGAAAAAAGAGCAATCAAACAACAACAAAAAGGAAAAATTACTATGCTGTGATCCACATTCAGTCCCCACAGCCTCTTTCTGGATGACCATGGTTCTCTCCATCACAAGTCTATTGGAATTGATCTGAATCACCTCACTGTTGAAAAGAGCCATATCCATTAGCACTGATCATCACATAACATTGTTGTTGCTGCATACAATATTCTCTTGGTTCTACTCACTTCACTCAGCATCAGTTCATGTAAGTCTCTCCAGGCCTCTTTGAAATCATTCCTCTGGTCGTTTCTTACAGAACAATAATATTCTATAACATAAGGTGCTTAATTTATTCAGCCA
Source organism: Sminthopsis crassicaudata (assembly GCF_048593235.1). Taxonomy (NCBI): domain Eukaryota; kingdom Metazoa; phylum Chordata; class Mammalia; order Dasyuromorphia; family Dasyuridae; genus Sminthopsis; species Sminthopsis crassicaudata. Next base: position 534,523,690 of record NC_133618.1, on the reverse strand, counting down.
TTCCCCAACTGATGGGCAGTCATGCAGTTTCCAGTTTCTTGTCACTACAAAAAGGGCTGCCACAAACATTTTTGCGTATGTGAGCTCTTCCCCCTTTTTATGATCTCTTTGGGATACAGCCCCAGTAGAGACACTGCTGGATCAAAGGGTATGCACAGTCAGAAGTCATATTTTGCTTGCCTTCCGACTATTTATTGAAACACTTTTGAATATTCTACTAGGTGCCCAACACTGGACCCAATCCTATGAGACATAGGAAAAGAAGCATAAGATATGGTTATAGGATCTTAGGATTTAATCCAAGAAGGGACCTTAGAGATCATCCAATAATAACTGACATTTACACAGCGCTTTAAGATTTGCCAAGCACTTTACATATATTATCTCATTTATGTTCCACCAGGAAGGAAGCAGGCAGGATTGCCTTTGGGAAATTGCAAAGCTCTTTTAATGATCCCAAGTTTCCCTTGAAAGCCAAAACCCATCTTTTTAATACAAACAATCTAGGTGTGTACAGGTAATGCTTGACTGTACAGATCGGTGATATAGGGAATACTAAGAGTCCCCCAAAGAATTCAAAATGAATTTTACACAGAGAACAAAGGAGAGATACATGGTGGATATGGCCTATAATCAATGAAGAACTTTGAAGAGGAAGAGGAGTGATGGATGTCATTAGGGAAATGAGAGAGATAAAATAGACTGATCATGTGACAAGGATGGAAGGGTGATAGGAAGAAAGCTAGAGTGCTATACTGGTACCCTTGCCATGTTAGCTGGAGAAAGGTCTCCAGCACAGCCTATGAACTTTCTGTGCTACACCGATGGGAAAAAAGGGACCAGAGTCCCATAGGATGGACAGGCATAAATGGGTTGTGATTTGCTCCAATGGAAGGACCTCCCGAATCATTGAGAGCACTGATCCATATGTGCATCTGGTTGTTTCACAATAGCTCTTTGAGAAAGATACAGTTATTGGCAACCACATTTTAAAGATGAAGAAACTAAAGCTCAGACAGGTGAGCCCAGGATGACCCAAGAAGCAATTGTTAGAGGTAGGATTTCGACCCAAGGCCTTCCCAATCACTAGTTCAACATCCTACTGTTATGTCATGTGGACAACCTCCATATTTTTGATATGGCTTTCTCTCAAGTCATAACTCTCAAGGAGTTTGCTATCTAACAAGGGAAGCAAAACGGATCAGACTGGACTTGAAGTCGGAGGGTTTGAATACAAAACTTGACTCTGCTATCTTTGCAATCTTAGCTGTGTCCCCTAAGCTCTCTGGTTCTCATTTTCTTCATCTCTAATGTTGGGTTTGGATTAAATAACCTCTGAACTCCCTTCCTGAACGGGATGGACAGAAGCAGGATTTAGACTCGGTGTGTAAATGGAAGGGTAAATTGCTTTGTTAGATTGGATTAGAGGTTGCATAAAGAGAAGTGGGAACATTTTAATAGATCTGACCAGGGCCAGAGACTAACAACCTTGTCTATGCTCTGATGAAGTTGTCATTAGCATTAACATCCATTAACTGTAGCATCACCAACACAGTATCTTTGCTCAGTGAGTGAGGAGCTTGTTAACTGAGGAAAATATTTCCCTTGCTCTCCTTCTTAACCAGGTTCAGGTGACTAATTAGTGGGAGCAAACAGGGACAACTAGTAAATGTCTGAGGCAAAATCTGAGCTCAAAACAATGGGTCTTTCTGACTTTTGAGACTAGAGCTCCAACCAAAATGTTGCCTATTTCCAAAACCCTAAATCAGGAGATTTGATCTGAAAGAAAGGTTTTTTCCTCAGTCTTCTTAAAAATATGTTCTTGAAACCATGGAAACCATGAAATTCTACCACCCCAGGAACCTCCCTGGGATTTCATATTTTTTTTAAAGGCCCACAGGAATGGCAAAGGAAAAGACCACTAATTTGGGAATTTTGGATATTGTGATAAGGTTAGGAGTGGGGGTGGAAGGGGTTTCATTGTCAAACAAATAAAACAATTATGAGATCATAGGTTTAGAACTACAAATGACCCTAAAGGTCACTTAGCCTAATAATTCCATTTTACAAAGAGGAAACTGCAACTCAAGGATATCAAATAACTTGCCCAGAGACAAAATAGGTAGCCAAAGCCATAGAACACTGGGCTTAGTCCTGAGTGCCCTCCCTCTTCCTCCTTCTACTCCCACCAAAAAAAAAGAAAAAAAGAAAAAGAAAAAGAAAGAAAAGAAAAAAAAGCTAAAACCATGAGAAGACATTTTTATCAGATCACATTCTCATGGCTGAATCCCTACAACAAGCTTCAAATTTCAACATTCAGAAATAAATCAAAATAACTTTGCCATGTTTAGCCTCATTTTGTCACAGTACTCAGCTTTAAGTTAGAAAGCAACAGGTATTGTGATGTCTCTTCCCAGAACACAGGAACAATTTTAAAGCACAATTATGGGGACTGGGAAGGGGAGGAGGGAAAATGTTTCTCTTCTATTGATGTATGATTGCACCCATGCTGTTTGGAGCCATATCTTCTGAGAGCTCCGCTAAGAAGTGCTATTTGCAGGAGCCTGACAGACAGAAGCGATTGTGTTTGGCAGGTCTAAATGTATTATTTTAGCTTGTCTCTGTGGAAAGATTCCTTGAGATGTTCTGGCCTTTTAAAGTGCTAAGGACAATGGGAGCATAACAGCCTCAATTGTGACTGCCAAGATGGATCAGACAGATAGATAATAGAGCACCAAGATTTTCTTCATTCAGCCCTGCCCAGCTCTAGCTCAACTCTTCTGCTGCCTCTGTGAACCCAGACCCTAGGAAAATGAATTCCTTCATTTATCCTTAAAATGTTTATATTTATTCCACAAACATTTATTGAGAATGGACTGCGTGTCCAGTCCTAAATGTTGGGGGTGGGCTGGGATAGAGATTGGGGAGGTGGAGAGAGAGGAATATTTTTCTTTGAGAGGAATATTTTTAAAAGATCCCCCAAAACATATGACTAGAGGAACTAACAATGGAAGAGAGAAATCAATCAATCAATCAATAAGCATTTATTAATTGCTTACTTCTAGGTTCCAGGCTCTATTCTAAGTGCTGGAATTATAAAGAAAGTAAAAAACATAGTTCCAGTCCTCAAGGAGCTCACATTCTAATGAGGGAAGCATCATATCATACAAATGATTATATGTATATACAAAATTAATATAATGCAAGTGGGAAGTAATGCCAGAAGAAAGGCATGGGAGAAGACTTGGAAAGTTCTGCAAAAAATGGAATTTGACCTCAATCTTGAAGAATCCAGGGAAGCAAGGAGGTAAAATGAGAAAGGAAAGCTTTCCAGCTATGGAGAAGCCAGTAAAGACACTCAGAGGGGATGAGGAAGGATGAGAAGACCAGTGTGAATGTTGATGGATTGTGAAGTACTTGTAGAAGGATAAAGTCAATAAATAAATATTTATTAAGCACCTCCAATGTGTCAGGCAATGTGCTAAATGTAGGGGATACAAAAAAGGGCCAAAGATAGTCCCTTGGGCACCTAAGTGTTGCAGGTGATAGAGCATCAGCCCTGAAGTCAGGAGGACCTGAGTTCAAATCTGGTCTCAGACACTTAACACTTCTTAGCTGTGTGACCCTGGGCAAGTCACTTAACCCCAATTGCCTCAGGGAAAAAAATGCTTTTAAAAAAGGATAGTTCCTTTACAAGGTTAACAAATCTTATAATAGAGGGGACAACATGTGAACAAATCTATCCCAAGCAAGCTAATTTAGGAAGGCTTCCTGTAGGAGGAGGGATTTTAGTCCAAACTTAAAGGAAGCCAGAGTAGTCAGCAGAATAGGGAAAGCATTTCAGGAAGAGGGGACAATCAGACAGAGGGTCAGAGCTGAGGGATGGACTTGTTTGTGCAACAGTCAGGCGGCCAGGGTCACTGGGGAGTAAGTTGTGAGAAGATTGGTGAGGTGGAAAGAGCCTGGGTTATGAAAGATTTAATATATTCACCTGAAATTAAGCAATAATTGAAGAGTCCAAAAGCTGTGAAAGATAAGAACCTAAGAGATGTCAGAGGCTGTTTGTGGTGTGCCTTTTTTTCTGAGCTTGCAGTCTCAGTGCCAAATGTGCCTACAGATGGTAAGAACTCAGTGGGAGTTCAGAGAGATCATGGCTGGCCTGGGCAATTGAGGCACCCCTTTACAGAAAAGATGACAATCTGGCCTTGAAAGATGGGTGCATTTCAAGTAGGAACAGAAAATTCATTCCACTGAAGGGATAATTGTGTAAACAAAAGCTAGGACCAAGGCAGGTGGATGGTTGGGTATGTTTAGCCACACAATGAAGAAGTTCATGGAAGTCTTTCTTCATAGATTTTTTTATGACAGATTAAATGAAATTCAGGAAGTTTGGGACATCCTTTCCACTTTGGAGTATAGATAGCGTCAGAGATAGCTCCCCGAAGTCATCCTTCCCTATTTTTTTGGCAAAGATTGAATGCCAAGCTAGAACATCCTTCCTTCGTGGAAGGAAAGAGATAGGAAGTAGGAGTTTTAAGATGAGAGCAGGTGAGAAGACCCTAAAGCTTTGTTGGGGAGATCCTCATCAGAGATAATGTTGGCTGAGAAAATTACAATCAATCAGCCAGCCAGTTATACGCAGAATAGTAAAGGGGAAGAACAGAGCTGCTGTTATCCAGGTTTAATGGGGAGTTTGGCACATGTACAGACCTCATTAGGTTGCTCAGCTCATATACCCTGTCTACGCAGCAAATGCTATGAAGCTTGCTTCCAGCAAAATCATGATAATATTTAAGGGAAGTACCTTGGAGAGGACATTCAGTAACTGGGTCTTGTCTGTTAACTGAGTTTTTAGAGGCATTTAAAAAGGCTTGTCAACTTCAGCTATCACATCTTTTGGCCTCAGTTACTCTGGAGGGATTTCAGTGACTTCTTCGTCCATCCCTTCCTATTCAAAGAGTTTTGAATGTCAAATGTGCTTTTGCCTAAAAGACTTTATGGAGAACATATACAAGGAAAGTGCTCACAATGAGGTCAGAAGAAGCACAACAAGGACACTCTTAAAGTCTCTCTGAAGAACTTTGACTTGGGAAAGACTGGCGCAGGACCATTCAACTTGGTATATCTGCATCAAAGAAGATAGTGTGCTTTATGAATGAAACAGAATTACAGTAGCTCAAAAAATGTGAGATGTGCAAATTCAGAGATATCTCTTCCAAATGTTTATGTGGACTCTTTTTGCCTGACTGGGATAGAGTTTTCTGAGCTCATATTGGTCTGATCAGCCACAGTCAGACACACTGATTCCAACATAGTGAAAATAAAGGACACCCACCAATCAACAATCCCATCCCTTTGCACAGATTAGTGCACAGGTACTCCTGTACCCTAGAGTTCCAGACCCTAGGTTTATAGCTAAAGTCTTGAGGATCAAGAAGAACCTTCTGGAATAACCTTTTGAAATTCAGTCCAATTGTAGATGAAATGAGAAATCCTTACCCCTTGGATGTGAATTAGATGGGAGTCATGTTATGTAAGAATTAAATTAAATTGAGATTATTTTTCTAGAAACTATTGTCTCTATTGGGGGAAATGTTTATACTTTACTCTTGCTATAGTTTCAAAGAAAATATCACCTTGAAAAAGCTACCTAATGCAGCTAACTGAAATGAAGTGAAATGGTTAAATGGAACCAGGGTGCTAATCATGGGCACTTAACAATGTAGAACACAACTGGTGGGGTTGAGCTGATGACAGTAAGAGAGAGACTCTAAAACCTCAAGGAATCTCGAGGGATAGATACCATAGCCAGAAAGTACTCACTACTTTGGCTTCAGGGATGCCAAGGAGGCTAGGAGGATATTTGAGAGGAGTCAAGGAAATCTCAGTTGTAGAGGCAAGCCTGATTTCCAAAAACACCAGGGAGGGAGGAATGTAGGGAGAGAGCCAAGAAAAATTGTCTGAGAGTGAATTAAGAAAACAGGTAAGAAGACCCAAGTGAAGTTCAATTTAGACAGAGCCAATTGAAGGAGCAGGCTAGGGACCAGATTAAGCAAAATGGGTAGTCCAGTCTGGCTCAAGTATATCCTGATGAAAAAGAGCATTGTGAAGTAAGAAAGTTATGATGGCAACAGATTGTCAAGGGTCTGAAATATCAGGATAAAGAGCATGTATTTTGTTTGTTAAGCAGTGGGGAATGACTGAAGGTTTTTTTGGAGGGGTGATGTGCTCAGACATACTTAAAAGGGACTAATTTGTGCAAAGGAAGAATTGGAGAGAAGAATAACTGGGGTCAGGGAAAGCAGCTAAGAGTGTATAATAATAACTTAGGAAAGAAGTGATAAAGGCACTTAAAATGGGCATCCTACAGCATATAGAAGCATTTTATATTAGCTACTTAATATCCAGGTAAGATTTTGTGTTAAAAATTAGTTTGCTTCTGTCTTAAAGCAAAGCTGAGGACTCCTATTCCAGATTGAGGTACTCTAGCACTCAATTTTGACTAAGCAATCTGAGGAGCTACTGGGGATGATTAGAAGCACACTTCTTCCTAAAATCATCTGTCATTGTTCAGAGATTTAAATTTCTCAAGCGGAATCAATAGTCTGGTAAGAAGATTGCTACTTATATTGCCATTGAACCCGACACTTTGGGGGGAATCTTTTAAAGGATAAATCATGGGATTTTCTTGAATGTGTATTTTGCAATGAAGCCCTCCAACAATAACTCCAATGATGCTAAGCTTAACATTTCAAATGGTACTAAACAATGCCCTAGTCAGTGAGATCCATGATGTCATTTACCGTAGAAATGAAAGAAGCTTTTACTTTTAATAACAAAGAAGGCTGCTTTTGTCAACAGGGTTAGCAGAACAAGAAAATGCCTATGCTGTACTATCCAAAGGTCAGGTTAGACAAAAGTAACTTCTAGTTAGACTCCAAAAGTTTACACTGATGTTCTATTTTCACATGAAGGATAGGGATTCAAAATACACAAGAAAAAAGAGAGAGGAGAGGAAGGTAAGGGAAAAGGGAGGAGAGGAGAGGAAGGGAAAGAAGAAGAGAGGAGAAAAGAGGGAGAGAAGAGAGGAAAGGAGAAGAGGGGGTGAAAAGAGAGGAGAGGAAAGGAGAAAAAAGGAGAGGAAGGGAGAAAAAAGAGAGAAGGAAAGGAGAGGGGAGGAAGGGAAGGGAAAGGAAAGGAGAAGAAAAGAGAAGCAGAGAGGAGAAAGGAGAGAGGGAGACGAAAGGAGAGGAGAAGAGAAGAAAGAGGAGAGGAGGGGAGGGGAGAAGGAAGAAGAGGAGAGGAGAGGAAGAGAGTGGAGAGAAGAGGAGAGGAGAAGAGGAGAAGGGGAGGGAAGGAGAGAAGAGGGAAAAATTCCCTGGAGAATTTGGATACTCATTGTTCATAGATAGCTAACCTCTGACAATATCTGAAAACTATTGGTCTAATTTGGGTGCAAAACTGTTACATCAGATTGGAGTTACTCAAAGAGTCTTGACTGACAAAGGATTCTCTGTGGAAGAGGAATAAGAAATAACACTCCTGGAAATCTCAAAATGTTAATCTCACACACACACACTCCTCCTAAATCCCTGAAGTCCATAGAGTGCTTGAGAAGATTACAGTTAGTACCAATTCTTAGCCCATTTTACAGCACTGATAATAAGAACAACAACAACAACAATATTAAGGTTTGCAAAGCACTCCACATGTATTGTCCCTTTTGATCCTCTCGGCAGCTCTGAGCAGGAAGGGATATTATTAATCCTCATTTTATGGAGAAGTGAGTGAGCCGTCCCTCGCCCAGGGTCACACACGTGACCAGCGAGTGACCGTCTCAGGATTCTTCCTGACTCAGGGCTCTCTGCAATCTCACTTATTTATGAGGAGCCAGACGGGGAATAGAGAGAATAAGATGATTTGTCCTGAAGTCCCAGGCGGGAGCCGTCCGAGCCGAGCCCCCTGAGCCTGGCTTCCCAGCTCTCTCCCCCCGCCGGCCTGCTTCCTCTTTTCTGAGGCTTTCACAGATCGTGTTCACTTTTTAAGGGAAGTTTGGTGGGGGCTGTGTGTGTGTTGTGAAGTTTCTCTATGTGCCTGACCTCAGTCAAAGGCAGAAGTGCAAGCCTCAAATGTCACAGGAAAGACACTGCCTGCGGTTTATCTGCAACCCTCGCAAAATGAGTCTTGGAAGCCAGCTGAGAGATAGGGAGCCCAGTGGCAGGGAGGGGGAGAGATGGAGGCCAGCGCCCCGCCGCCCGGCCCCCGGCCCCCAGCAGCTTTTAGGGGAGATAGTACGCAGGAAAACACTGTGAATTGTAAAGCTTTGTACAAATGGGAGTGATTTTTATTATTTCCTGCCGTGAATGAGAGCCATCTGGGGAGAAGAGAACAGAGGCCTGAGAGCCACCAGCCAGTCGATAATGTCACAAGACTAGATTTAGGACGGGAAAAAACCCTTGAGGTCTTCCTGCCCAACTTCATAATATTGCACATTAAAGAGCCGAGACCCAGAGAGGTCAGAAAAGTAATTTGCCTCGCATTACAGCGGGCAGAAGAATGGGGTTCAGGTCCTCGGCAGAGCAACAGCTTATGGGTAATGTGAGCCACAGAGCTATGGATTTAGAGCTGGGAGGGACCTCTAGTTTACCCCCCTCATTTTTAGGACAAGGGACGGAGGCCTCAGGTTAAGGAGTTGTCCAAAGTCACACAGGTAGGAAATGGCAGAGCCAAGGTTCAAAGCTGGGTCTTTGATTCCAGATTCAGCATAATTCCTGCTGCCCCACACCTCCCCTCCTCTGCTTCAGTGTTTGGCTTGGGGGCTGAGGATCAAAGAAGCTGGGGAATGGGGTTTTGCCACAGGCCCAGGAGACCAGGCCACAGGTCTGAGGGCCCAGCCCCCTTTTCCTAGGGAAATGTCCAGCGGGGCAGGCTCTCCCACCTCCACATTCTCCCCAAGCAGGGAAATTTAGGGAGGGAAAGGTGCGGGGTCTGGACTGAGTCAAGATCTTCCTCTTAAAATGAAATTCAAATGAAATCAGGTTAAAATGAGCATCAAAGACAGCTTTGAAGAGGAACAGAGGCCCAGACCATACAGCTATTTTTTTTTTTTTTTTGGGTATGGTGGGAGGGAAAGGAGAGGAAAGGAAGTCTTATCTACTTTGTTTGGTAACAGGAGGAAATTGATGGGCTGACTGTGGGTCCATGAGCCTTAGGTCTCTGTAGTACCACCTGGGACAGTAACCTCTTCTTCCTATGTCTGAGTCAGTGACAGTCACCTACTTTCCATAGCAACACAGGTTCCCCCAAAGTGCAGAGCCCGGGAGCGATCATCCTATTGTCAGAGCCCTAACTGGCATGTCCGGGTACCCCCAAACACTCTTGGGCTTAACATGGAATAAACTGGGATTGAGGGGATAAGGATGGAGTCAGGAACTTCCCAAAAGAGACAATGCTGCTATCTGAGAGCTTCCGATTTTTTTTTTTTTTCTTTTTAAATAAGTTTTTGTGGATGTCTTTTGGGTTTTTTCCTCTATAATTTCCCCCAGTACTCCTCCCCTTCCCAGAGAGCCATCTCACATGACAAATACTATTTTCAAAGACAAAATGGGGGTAGGGGAGGGGGAGGGAGATCAACACAAGTGATTAATGCATGGAAACAATTTGAAAATATGTGCAATGTACAACACTTGTGGCCCTCCCACTTCTATCAAGGAATGGGGTGGGAGTACTTTCTTATATCTCTTCTTTCCAATGATGCTCGTCCTTTGTACTTTTGCAACATCCACTTTTGATTTTTTGTGTGTGTGATTCTTCTTTCTGTTTACATTATTGCAATCGTAGATATTGTTTTGATTCTTGCTTACTTCACTGTGTCAGTTCACATAGATTTTTCCATGCTTCTCCATATTTGTTGCATTTGTCATGTAAATTCTTGTTATTCTGTTATACTAACTATACTTGCTGTCTAGTCACGCAGCTTATTGTTTGTACCTGTTAAAGAGGCAAGGAAACCCTAAGTCACCCTGCAATATTTATGGTTCTTTCAGTAAACCATACTTAGGGACAGCCCCACCCTGCTTGCTCTTTGGAAGCAGCCTGCTATGAGAGGTATATGCCCTGTAGCTCAGTTCCTTCTTGGAATAAATTAATCCCAAGACACCTGGCAGTAATCAGAGGGCTGGACTTGGATTCAGCAAAATCTGAATTCAAATCCTGCTTTTGCCATGGGCAAGTCATCTCTCAGTCTCAGTCTCTTCACTAATAAATAATGAGTTTTGACTAGATGGCCTTTAAGGTCACTTCCAGCTATATGAATTTATTTATTTATTGAGTACTTGCTATAAATCTAGCCTCATATTTGATATTGTAGGTGATCAGACAAGCTCTCTAACCTCAAGAAGAGACAGAAACAATCAATTCAATTTAAATAACATTTATTAATTATGTGTTACATTATGTGCTAAGGCTGGGGTTACAAAGAGTTAAGAGATATTCCCTGCCCTTAAGGAGTGTAAAAGCTGAGTTTGTTTGGGGGGAGTTACAAATAGTTACGAATAGTTACCAAATAGTTACAAAGATAATAAATACAAGGTAAATAAGAAGTAAGTAAAAGAAAGAAAGAATTGGAATTAAGAAGGGTTAGGGCAAGCACACACACACACACACACATACAAGGTGACTCTTGTACAAGGTAGTTAGTATATATTAAGTGACAAGTAAGTCATTTATCTGGCAGCACCATGGTTACACAAGCAGCCAAGGGATTTTCTGACTGGGATAGAGCTGAGCAGATTCAGGAGGGCAGAGGGCCGGCTGCCAAGGGACCAATTTACTGACCCAATGCCTGGAGAATCAGGAGGTGTTGACTTTGACAGGGAGGCAGGCCAGCCCTTCAAGACCAAAAAGGAAGTGCTGCTTGGGGCCCTGTACACAAATACAAGGCCATCTCTTTTCATTTTTTTCTGTGGTGGCTTTCAACATTACCCAGAATAGCTTATTTAACAATGCGGGGGGAGAGTAGAGAATAAAGGGAGGGAAGCAGAGAAGATGAACAGAGAAAGAGGAGAGAGAGAAAGGGGGATAAAAAGAAGCTGAGGAGAGTCTGAGAAAGTGGAAGGAGAAAAAGAGAAAATTAACAGAGTAAAGGAGAGAAAAACTTGGAGTGTTTGAGAAAGTAGGAGAGAGGAAGAAGAGAAGATGAACAGGGATAAAAGATAGAAAAAGGAGGATGGAAAGAAATTTTGATAGTTTGAGAAAGCAAGGGAAGGAGAAAAGAGAAAGACTATGAGGTAGAGAAAATGGTGACGTGGAGAGAGAGAAGCAAGGAGGGGGGACAAAAAACAGAAAGACACAGGTGGGGGGAAGGAATGGAGGAAGAGAGAAGGAGGGAGAAAATAGCACTTGGGTTCTTTCCACTGGATTTGGCTGTCATGCTTTTTGCCATCTCTCTCCGAATGTTTGCCTTTTGTTCAATGCATTCTTTTGTGAGCTGCTGTCTTTTAAAATATTATAGCAGGAAAGAAAGGGGAAAAAACCCCTCCTAATGAACTGTTGGAGTTTAGAAATATCTGACTGTCGCAGCAGCATTAGCAGTCTCCCCCCAGCCTCACTGTGTGGTTTTGGTTTCTGTGGGTTAGAGCAGCTATCTCTGTTCTGCTATTCTGACAGGCTTTATTCTTTCTGTTTAGCCCGCAACTGTCAGCTCTGAGATAATACTTACATAGTTTGCGTGTCTTATGAAATGCAGACATCTTCAGCACATTTCTCCACCCCGCCCCTTCTCCCCCCTTCACGTGTCTCTGTAAACACTGGTAACAGGAGCCAAAATCTCTCTCCTTTCCTTTCTTTCTCTTTCTGAGTGTGAGCCTACTGCTGGCCCAGATAACAACTTTTACTGCTAATTTTGCTGCGGGATAGAGGTGACAGGGCCTAGGGGGTCCTGGAGTGTGGCTGGATGGACTGCAGGGGTTCTAATGAGTCAGGAAAACTCCCCACAACAGATCAAACCCAAAAGAAATGATGAGATTAAGGGCCAGGGCAGCAGAAGCAACAAGCTGAAGCTGGGTGGGTGGGGGATGAACCCACAGAGCTCCTTTTCATCTTCCCTACCCTAATCAGTGCTTTTCATGTTGTCTTCCCTTTTAGAGTGGTTTAAGGGATTAATTAGGTGAACGATGAATTATGCATGAAAATGCCAGTCAGGTGATCTCCTCCTCCAGTGCCTGGGCCAGGGTGATTGGTTCTGGGAAGCCCAGCACTCCTCCTGGAAGGAGGGCCAGGCAGGGACTGAGCTGAAAGCAGACCTTGGGGATTCTAGCAAGAAGGCCTCAAAGGCCCATTGCAGACCCTGCAGTGATCCTCTATGATGCTGGATAGCTGGCCGTAAGGTGAAATAGGTAACAAGTTGAACCTGGAGCCAGGAAGATAGGTTGGAATTCTATTTCAGATGTTCACTAGCCAGGAGACCCCAAGACAAATTATGTAAGTCTCATTTTTCTCTCATCTAAAAAATAAAGGAATTGGACTCAATGACTTTTGAGGTCCCTTTCAGATTTAAATATTTTATTTTATGATTCTTAATGATCTGCCACAAAATTAATTGGTAAAACATGAAAAAATAGTGATGAGTATTTTAGTATTTTAGTATTCAGTAGTTTTTAAAATCTTTCTTTTTTTTAACTAAAGCTTTTTGTTTTCAAAATACATGCATAGATAATTTTCTATGTTCACTCTTGTAAAATCTTGTGTTCCAATTTTTTCTCTTCATTCCTTACATCCCTACCTTACATAGCAAATAATCCAATATATGTTAAACATGTGCTATTCTTCTATACATATTTCCACAACGATCATGCTGCATAGGAAAAATCAGATCAAAAGGGAAAAAATGAGAAAGAAAAAAAATGCAAAAAAACAACAATAACAAAAAGAGTGAAAATACTATGTCGTGGTCCACACTCAGTCTCCACAGTCTCTCTCTGGGTGCAGATGGCTCTCTCCATCACAAGACCACTGGAACTGGTCTGAATCACCTTGCTGTTGAAAAGAGCCACATCCATCAGAATTGATCATCACATAGTCTTGTTGTTGTGTACAATGTTCTTTTGCTTCTACTCCACTTAGCATCAGTTCTTATAAGTCTCTCCAGGCCTTTCTGAAATCATCCTGGTCATTTCTTACAGAAGAATAATATTCCATAGTATTCATATAATATAACTTAGTCATTCTCCAACTGATGGGTATTTACTCAGTTTCCAGTTCCTTGCCACTACAAAAAGGGCTGCTACAATCAAAGGTCCTTTTCCCTTTTTTATGATCTCTTTGGGATACAGGCCCAGTAGACATGCTGCTGGATTAGTTTATTCAGTAGTTTTTATTTTATTTTTGGTAACTAGTTTAGAATAGATAAAAGTCTTGAACTAAGTTGCGGTCCTGAATCTGATGTTAAATACCTTGTATTGTTTTTCTTATTAGCAGGGACCATTCTGGGTTTCTAAAAAAATCAATCTGGCCCAACTAGAACCTTAAAAGGAATCCCTTCTGCAGGATGTCTCATAATTAGTCACCTAAACTCTGAAGGAATTCACTACACATGAGCAAAGGGGCAATCAGGGCCTGAAAATGGGTGCACACTCACCCTTTCTCTGACACTCACAGTCTGTGTGATCACCAGCCCTTCATTAATTCTTTCTAAAATAGGTCTCTTTATGGTCTCCATTTTACCAGGTTGTTGTGAAGCTTTCATGAGATAATATGTGAAGCATTTTGCAAACCTTTTACTCTTAATAAATCTTATTTATTATATAAATGTCAACTTTTTAATGATGGTAAAAATGTCATCTTATTCTTTTTTATCTACTTTTTTGAGGAGTTTAGATAGTGACTCATTGGACAAGTTGATATGATAATGGTTAAAAATTATTGTTATTCATACAACAATGTGTATCCTCATAGGGGTTTTCTTGGCAATCTTAATCTAGTGGATTAGGGTAAACTGAGGTTCAGTGACTTGCTTAGGATCATACAGCTAATAAGTATCTGAGTCTGGATTTGAACTCAGACTTCCAACTGCTTTATCCTACTGTACTACCTAGAAGCTTCTAGTTAATTAATATTTATCTAATACTTTAAAGTTTGCAAAGCACTTTAAGTGTAGCTCCCCCATTTTTACAATATCCCTGTGAGATAAATGCTATTATTTCCCCCATTTTAAAGATGAGGAAATTGAGGTTTACAGAAGTTCATGATTTGTCCAGGATCCTGAAGTAGGAATTGAATCCAGGTCCTGCTGACTCCAGGTCCATCATTTTTTTCCCCCCTTTTTCTCTTTCTTTATTTTTTTAAATTATAACTTTTTATTGACAGAACATATGTCTAGATAATTTTTCCCCCCTGAGGCTGGGGTTAAGTGACTTGCCCAGGGTCACACAGCTAGGAAGTGTTAAGTGTCTGAGATCAAATTTGAACTTGGGTCCTCCTGAATTCAGGGCTGGTACTCTATCCACTGCCCCACCTAGCTGCCACTCTAGGTAATTTTTTACTACATAATCCCTTGCACTCACTTCTGTTCCAACTTTTCCCTTCCCTCTCTCCACCCCCTCCTCTAGATGGCAGGCAGTCTTATACATGTTAAATATGTTATAGTATATCCTAGATACAATATATTTGTGCAGAACTGAACAGTTCTCTTGTTGCACAGGAAGAATTGGATTCAGAAGGTAAAACTAACCTGGGAAGAAAAACAAAAGTGCAAACAGTTTACACTCATTTCCCAGTGTTCCTTCTCTGGGTGTAGCTGATTCTGTCCATCTTTGATCAATTGGAGCTGAACTAGATCCTCTCTATGTTGAAGATATCCACTTCCATTAGAATACATCCTCATAAAGTATTGTCGTTGAAGTGCATAATGATCTCCTAGTTCTGATCGGTTCACTCAGCATCAGTTCATGTAAGTTTCTTCAAGCCTCTCTGTATTCATCCTGCTGGTCATTTCTTACAGAACAATAATATTCCATAACATTCATACCATAATTTACCGAACCATTCTTCAATTGATGGACATCCATTCATTTTCCAGTTTCTAGCCACTACAAAAAGGGCTGCCTTTTGGCAGCAAAAAAAATTTTGGTACATACAGGTCCCTTTCCCTTCTTTTGTATTTCTTTGGGATATAAGTCCAGTAGTAACACTGCTGGATCAAAGGGTATGCATAGTTCGATAACTTTTTGGGCATAGTTCCAGATTTCTCTCCAGAATGGTTGGAACCATTCACAACTCCACCAACAATATATCAGTGTCCTGGTTTTCCTGCATCCCCTCCAACATTAATCATTATTTTTTCCTGTCATCTTAGCCAATCTGACAGGTGTGTAGTGGTATCTCAGAGTTATCTTAATTTGCATTTCTCTGATCAATAGTGATTTGGAACACTCATATGAGTAGAAATAGTTTCAATTTCATCATCTGTTCATATCCTTTGTTGTCTGTTCATATCCTTTGCAAGTCCATTATTCTTAATGTTACTGTGCCACCCATTATTGTTATTATAATTATTTATATTAATAACTAATAATTTGTTTTATCAAGTTAGGCAGAAATACTCATGTCTTTTAGATTTATTATTCTCTAGACTATTGCATAGTTGCATAAAAATAATTTCTTGCAATTGAATAAATGTTATCTCATTTTCAGTTTACTGAAAGTGTCTTTAGAACAATTCTTGTAGAAGACTGGAAGATGAGGATAGTATGTGATTTATCCTGCTCCCACATTATTTTGATTTCTTTTTCTAAGTCTCTATATTTTGAAAGTTTTTAATTTCATAACTTGGAGATTCAGTATTTGTTCTAACAATATCTGTTAAGATTGTTCTTAAATTTTTATGGTTCAATGCTATGTCTGAGCAATTATAGGCAATAGTTCTATGGTAATAGACTAGTTAAAGTATAGCTTATTTGTTGAATTTTCTAGAGATCTATATGTGCAATGTGAAAATTTGTCATCTGTTAGTCTATGAAAAATAATGATGATCTTTAACTCTAGCCATCGGGTCATTACTAGGTTTTTGGTAGGGGCTAAATTTGGTAGGTGGCTTGTAAAAAACATGTTGAGTAATTTCTACTATTCCCTTGTATACTCTACATTGTTTTGTAAGTTGAAGCTCCTTGAAGACAATTTGTTTGTAATTTTTGGTAAGTATGACTCTATCCCTAATTCCCTCTGTTTCTATAAACAAATCTCCATGACTCAGCCATTTGTTCAACACTTCTCATAATCAATATATTGCTGATTAAGTTCATGTAGCTGTCATTCATGAAAGGCCTTTTGATTCTACTTTTGAATGTTATTTATTTCATAGGTGCCATCTAGAGGTAAATCACTTTCAATTGCAATCAGCAAATCTAATGATGTATTCCTAGTTTTTTACTTTACTATTACTTGGTGAAACTATGTTTGTTCCAAAAGATTAAGTTCCTTTTCTACAAAGAAACATATTGATATTGGAAGACTTTGAGCATAACTCTCTTTTAAACCTAATTCATTTCCTTTTAGGGCAGAGTCCTTCACTATCCTGGTCACTTTCCTCTGGATGTACTCCAATCAGTAAGTGTCTATATATGTGTAGTCAGAGCTGAACACAGTATTCCATGTTTTCTTTGACCAGTCGGAATACAGTAGAACCATCATTTTCTCATTTTGAACTCAATTTATTCTTGCAACTGGTACCTGATCCAATTTTTCTTCCATGACTTACCCTGTGCATCTATTCTCTCTTCTAGTAATCTTCTAGTAATCAGGAAAGTAGGTCAAGAAAATTTTTGGGACTGGTGACACTACATTTTTATATACTTGTGCTTCTGTTAATGGAGCACAAGATTCTATCAGCTTTTTTGCCCATAAAGTAAAATTGCTTACTCATATTCACCTTCCAGTCTACTAAAATACTCCAGGGCCTTTTCACATGAATCGCTTTGTAGTCATCTCTCTTTCATCTTGTGCTGGTTGATTTATTGAATCCAGATTCAGGAATTCATCCCTCTTAAATTTAATTTTATTAGATTTGACCCATCATTCAAGTCTCTGTTGAGTTTTTGGATCCGAATTTTATCATTTATTAGCTTTTCCTCCCAACTTCATGCCATTCAATTCTAGGACAATTTTTTAGTTGGCTACAATGTACAAAGCAAATTAGATAAATGCGATGTGTCTGCCATCATCCAAGTCATTTATAAATTCTGTTTTGTTGAACATAGACCCTGGGGTACTCCGAGACCTCCCTTCAGGCTACCATGGACCAACACTTACTGAGACCAGTGGTTCAGCCAGTTCTGGCTGTTTCAGTTTAAAGTCTAGAATCTCCCTATCATCTAATCCCTATGTTCCCATCTTCCCTGAAAGGACAAGCCATTTAAACCCACGGGTTTCCTCATTTGTAAAGTGAAGAAGTTGGACCTGATATTCTCTGAGAGTTCTTCTTGCTCCATAATTCTATGATTTTTAACTCATCAGATCATCACAATGACCTCAGCAGATAGGGCAAGGATGACTATCTTTGAAAGCTTCTTTGGGCTTTCATTTCCTTAGATGTAAAATAGGGCTAAGTTATTTGTACAGTTAACAGAGCCAATCAGTGGTAGGTCCTTATTCAAAACACTGGACTCTAGGGGGATAGCTATGGTATATGCAGAAAAAGCCCCCCCCTGGGGTTTTGAATACAGCTCTCCTACTTAATAATTATGTGACTTTGGGCATATCACTTAATCTTCTGATCATTATCAGTTTCCTCATATGTAAATAATAGTTAATAACACTTCTATTACTTATTTTTGATGAGAGAAGCATGGATAGAAAGACATCCTTGAAGTGAGAAAGAACTGGGTTCAAGTTCTGCTTTCAATGTATATGATTGTATGACACTAGACTTGTCACTTCTTGACGTCCTAGATGCTCCTTAAGATTATAAGTTACAGGGACAGCTAGTTGGAGCAGTGGGTAGAGCACCAGCTCTGAAGTCAGGAGGACCTGAGTTCAAATCTGGTCTTGGACACTTAACATTTCTTAGTTGTGTGACCCTGGGCAAGTCGCTTAATCCCAATTGCCTCAGAAAAAAAAAGATATAAGTTGCAGAGAAGCTGCTAGCCCATTGGCTGTTATTGGTGTTCTCATTAGGTAACATTTGTAAGAAATGAATGAAGAGCTAGAGAAAGTTCAAATACAATAATTATTCTAAAAGCAAATTGGGAGGGAAATTCAAAATTAAGAGCAGAGCTAAGGAGAATAGAAATTATAATGGGATGGGGAAGATCATTAATTACTATAAGACCAAGGAATGTGCTGGAACTACCTCTAATGGGAAAATCCTATAGTTAAAATTTCACTATGAGCTTTTATATCTCACAAGTCAGGAAATACTACAAATTTATTTAGAATTGGTTCAGTCTTGCTTTTGATGATTAAGCAAAAATCACTTCCCCTTCCTGGACCTCAGTTTCCTCATCTGTAAAATGGGTTAAATGACTTCTAAGGACCCTTCCAACTATAGGACTTTAGTATTTAATTAATTTTTTAAAAATTATTTTACTTTCAAGTCACAGAATAAATCAAGCATTTCCACAACACATAACAATAAAAAAGATCATTGCACATGAAACTGCAAATCTACCATGTATAACTTGCTATTCTCTCCAAATATACAACAAAATTATCATGTAAAATTTCTAAGGACCGAAGGACAAGGACCATGTTTTAATTTCTTATTAGAGCAACAATAGCTCATGTTTATATATTCCTCTAAGATTTGAAAATCACATTTTCACAACCTTGTGAAATTGGTACTATAAGTATTTTCATCTCCCCCCCCCTTTTTTTGGTGGGGGTGGTGGTGGTGGAGAAGGATGGGAGGAGGTCAGGAAATATAATTTAATTAGTATAAGGAATTTCCAGGGGTGAAACTCCTTTAGCATTACAGATGGGCACACCCACACCCACATTTATCTATATCTATATATTTATACCTCTCCCTAGCTCTATCCCTTCATCCATATCCATATCTATATCTATACCCATATCCATATCCATAGCTACCACGTAAGTATTAGAACCAGGATTTTAGTAGAGGTCTCACCTTCAAGTGTTAGACTCGTTCCATCATTTCATACTATTTTGATGAAGGAAGAATTAAGGTTCTGATCCTGAGTGTGTGTGTGTGTGTGTGTGTGTGTGTGTGTGTGCTTCTGTCTGCTTCTTAGATTTGTTCATAATGAAATCCAGCTGCTTCTATGAAAATGCAAACGGTGTAGGTCATACACTGAGGATTTGTAGGGAAAATAACCAAGGCCCAGACATGTGGGGAATAAAACTCAGACTGAAGCAAACTGTCCAATCCTACCTTTTGCTTCCCTGTGATCTATTATTTATTAATAGTGTTTTCAGTGTATGAATAATTCAGAGCCTGGGAGGAGAAAAAGCCACATCCTGGTTTTCAGCAGGAGGAAATTCTCTTGCAGGGTCTCTCTGGGTCACTTATTGACTGCCCATCAGGGAGGTCAGACCACTGGCCTGATCCTGATTAGAAAGGGTACCCTCAAGCAGAACATCCTCTCTGGCAAACCGCTCTGGGGGAGCCGGAAAGAAGAACCAGAGGATGAAGCTCAGTCTGTGGCTTTGCTTAACCTCCTTTCAATAGAACCTTCTCTCCCCCTTGGGGTTTCTCTTTGAAGAGAATTGACTCTAGATAGGGAAAAAGAATATAGTCACTCAGATGGTACTATTTGCCTTGGGAAGACCTTTCCACCCAAAGATGTCTTCTCTACTTCTTTAAAAATTCAGTTATTTTTGATAGGAAGCGCAGATCAATACAGATGATGATGATAACTGGTATTCTTATAGTTCATACTATGTGCCAGCACTGTGCTAAGCACTTCATAAATATTATTTCATTTCATGCTAACAACAACCATGGGAAAGAGGTACTGTTATTACCCCCATTTTAAGGTGAGAAAACTGAGGAAAACAAGTAGTTGAATGTCTGAGATCAAAGCTGAACTCAGAGCTTCCTGACTCCAGGCCCAGTATAAGCACTAATTCAAACTCAGGACTTATAATTCCTATATTTACTAACTATGTGACCCTGCCAAATCATTTCTCCTTTAGCTTCCATGATACAGAGATCTACATTATCTTCAGGATCCTCCTCACAAGATTTTTAATGTTGGAATTCTGTGTAAATGACAGTTGTTATTGTCATTGCTTCCAGTATCCTTTTGTCATTGTGACAATCTTGCAGAAAGTTTGCACACTTGAATTAGAGGAGTAGTCATAGTCTGTCTCTGAGACTTGCTTCTTGAGTGAATTTAAGCAATCATTAGCCTCCCTGAATCTCAATTTCCTTATCTGTAAAGTGAAGGGGATGAATTAGATGGTTTCTGAAATCCCTTTTGGCTTTTGGACATTGAAAGAGGCCATTGACCCAATTTATCGGTTACTGCCAGCCTAACTAATAAATTGATCATGCTTGGGACCTTATCTCTCAGTTTACCTTAATTTTCATAGGTAAAATTGGAAGCAACTAGGTGGTACAGTGGATAGAGCATTGGGACTGGAGTCAGGAAGAGCTGAGTTCAAATCTGGTCTTAGACACTACAGTCTGTGTGATCCTGTGCAAGTCATTTGTCTTAAACCATTGGAGAAGGAAATGGCAAACTGGCTGAGTGTCATTGCCAAGAAAACCCCATGGATATTATTGGTGTGTGATGGTCTGTGGGGTCATGAAGAGTCTGCTGTGACTGAACAATTAAACAACAACAAAAATCCTTTCTAGATCTAAACCTATAGTCCTATGACTTGGATACCTTTCCCGTCTTGAAGCTTATTGTTGTATGAGATTTGGGGCAATTGGTTTCCTAGGCTCCAATTTCCTGAGTTATAAAAAGATTGTACCGGGTGTCTTCTGCAGAGTCTTCCGGCTCCATATCTACAGATCTATCCTATATCTTATCTATGTCTACATCTCTATCCATACCTACATCCATATTTACATACACCTATGACAATATCTATTCTTACATCTCTCTAGATCTCCATATACCTATGTTGATATTCAAAGAGAGTTTCTTGGAATGTTGATAGCCTTTATTTATCTATATCCATTTGTCTATATCTATATCCATACGCATATGTATATATGACTACTCCTACTTCTATCCTCTTCTATATATCTATATCCAATCTATATTTCAATGTTTATATCTATATCCCTATCCACATTTAGATTCATATATATTTATCCATACATCTATCTATATCTACATCTAATCTATATCAATATTTATATCTATACCCACATTTATATTTATATATACTTATATTCTCTAATTATATCTCTATTCTATACATCAATATCTACATTTATATCCATAATCACATTTATATTTATATGTAATTATTCCTATAGCTATATCTATAATCCACATATCACTATCTGTCTATATCCATATTCATGCTTATATGTATATATACCTATCCCATCTGTTATATCTAATCTATATATCAACATCTATACTTATATCTATAACTACATTTATATATAGTTATTCCTACATTTATATCTATAATCTATATATATCAACATCTATGTCCATATCCATACCCACATTTATATTTATATATACACATATATATTTATATAGATCTACCCCTACCCTTATCTATACACCTATATTTAATCTATACATTTAGGTTCTCTATAACTCATTCATATGTCTATGTCTATATCCATGCCCACATTTATATGTATCTATCTCTACATCTAGCTATATCTAACCTATTTCTATATCGGTGTCTATGTCTATGTCCTCAATATCTAGATTTCATGAGCTCCAAACTGGAAACAATCCACTGCCATCCAACAGCCGGGTGATGAACCTTTCCATGCTTAGGAAGGCTGCTCCTCAGACAACCCATATATAATCCATATACAGGTCTACACTTGAAGTCTTTTTAGTTTAATCAGACCTGCCAGAGTGCATGCTTGGTTGGTATAGTCTTTGAAAATCCTAAAAACATACATCAGAATGCTTTTCAGGTAAATCAGGTAAAGCATCAGAATAGGATTTTAATGGAAAATCTCTCATTAATGCTTGACATTCTACCTTAAGCTCTTCATTCATACATTGCATGTGTGCATTCATTCATTCTCCAATTCCCACTCCAAACCTAGGTCTAGTACTGCATTGTCAGGAATGCTGAAGGAGCTAATTTCTGACAAACTGACAGCATGACAATACTAGGTGGCTAAGTGAGGGAGAGTAGAAATGTGCTAGGGATGTACAAGTGATAACTTGGCCAGCGTTATAACTTTACCATAATCCATCCCTTCATGGAAAGCAGGAGGAAAAAAAATAGATCAAATAGATTTATGTCTAATTCTCACAGAGAGAAAGAACTGAAGCAAAGAAAGTTTCTTGGAATGTTGGCAGTCTTCAGAAATGGAACCAAGACATTGAGGTCCCCAGGGCTGCATCAGATGATTTAAAAAGGTCCATGAGATAAAAAGATTATCTCTCCCACTAAATGATTAGGCTTTCACTGACCTCTGTTGACCTACAATAGGTCATTGTGATGAAATTTGTGTTTTTGAAATTTGGTCAACATCACATTTGTGATGTAAAGTGTCATTTGCATCCAGAGAAAGATTATGGAGACTGAATGTAGATTAAAGCATACATAGTATTTCCATCTTTTTGTTGGTGTAATTGTTTGGTTTTTTTCCCTAGTGCTTTTTACCCCTTTGGATCTGATTTTTCTTGTTCAGCATGAAGAATATGAACATAGTTTAATAAACATAGTTAATAAACATAGTTTAGAAGATTGCACATGTTTAGCCTATGTCAGATTGCTTGCTATCTTAGAATGGGGAGAGAGGGAGAAAAATTTGGGAGTCAAGGTTTTGCAAGGGTGAATGTTGAAAAGTATTTTTGCATGTATTTGGAAAAATAAGATTCTATTAAAATTTTTTTTTTTTAAAGAAAGTCCTTTTCTAGGTATTGAAAGTAGACAAGAATGAGGGCACATTACCTTCCTCTCTCTGCCTGAAAATGATCCAGTGTTGAAATCCAATTTCAGTCCCTTCCTCAATGGATCCTCCCTAGGAAACATTAGGTCTTCTGGAGCCATAGGATTTCTGGGACTCACAAGGATCTGTCTGAATTAGAAGTGAATGCAATCATCTACCTGCAGTTCTGCCCCCTTCCTTTCTCTCCCAACCAAGGGCATATTCTGAGGGAAATCCACAAGGTCAGGGCTTTAGAGTCAAATTTTTGTCTTCCATTGTTCCCTCTCTCTTTTGAACATCTCTTGATCTCCTTCCTCCCTTTTGAGTTTATTTTCCTCTATCTTTCCCTAATGCATCTTTTCTCTCTTCCTTCTCATCTACTTTTCTTCTCCCTTTTTCTTCTCCTTTCTTGCCTAATTCTCTATATGTCTGTTTCTCTTCCTCTCTCCTTGCTTTTCGAGTCTGTCTCTTTGCCTGCATGTAAGTACTTCTCTCATCATGTGCTTTCTCTCTCTTTCTCTTTTTCAAAATCCATCCTTTTTTATGTACCCTTCTCTCCCTGTCTTCCTTTCCCACTCTTCATCTTTTTCCTTTCTCCTCAAATTATTTCTCTCCTCTTTTTGTCCCTCATTTTCAAGTCTACCCTTTTCTATGTATCCTTTTCTCCTTGTTTCTCTTTCCTTCTTTCCCCCTTTCCTCTCTCTTCAGATTATTTTTCTCTTTCCCCCTCCCCCCTTTTCCCTGTGTATTTTTCAGATTCTGCCTCCTCTCCACTCTCTCCTCCTCTCGTTTTGCTCTTTTCTCTGCCTGGTGTCTGTATCTGTCTCGTCTCTGTGCCTTTCTGACTGTTTTTCTCTCCTTTTCCAAGTCTGTCCCTTTTCCTGTGTGTCTTTCTCTCCCTACTCCCTCTTTCCCGTCGCCCTCCCATTCCCTCCCTCTCTCTTTCTTCACCGGAGATACTAATTGCACTCGCAATTACTTAATTGCACTGGCAATTAGCCAGTTGCACTCTATTTTGAAGGTGCAAATGGCAAATTGCAGGCATAAGTAGGTAATTGTGGGCACAGAACTCCTACCTACAGCCAGGGGGCTGGGCTGAAAACTTGGCCTCTGCATTAGAAATGATTGGGGGGTGGCAGACCTGTGAAGAAGGCAATGGGGAATATGACTTCTCTTCCTTCTGAAGGATCTGAGAATGGCTAGAGGTGGGGGTCAATGGGGAGGAGGGAGCAGGGGGTTCTCCATAAGCAACTCTTACAGTCCCTGCCAAAAATCTTGCCAAACTTGGCGGCTTTAATTGTAGTTATTTTCATATTATCATTAGTGCTGATGAGGACTAATCATTGATACTTAGCAAGGTTGTTCAAGGTGCATAGTGAAGGCATTTGACAACTCCTTTGGATGTGAATATCTTTCTACAGCAGTAGGCTCTTTCATCAGGGACCAGAAGCTCCAGCTTGCTACTCATTACGAGAAGCTCTTTGCATGCCAGGAACTTGAGGTCATGCTTGTAGGCAGGATTTGCCCACTTTCCTTGGGCACTGCCCCAGGGCACTTTCTCTGCCCCCTACCCAGCCTGTGTTGCAGTAGGAGTCAGGAAAGGTGAATTTGAGTCTTTCTTACCACTTTCACTGATTATGTGACTATTAACAACTCACTTAAATATCTCTGCTAAATGGAGATAATCATACTTACATGATTTACTGCACAGGTTGTAGTGAAGGTCAAATGGCATTGTCTATATGAAAGTATTTAATAATTACAGAGCACTGTACAAATGCCAGCAATGAGTATACTTATTATTTCCCTTAGGGACCTTTTCACTTACCTGACACCTTTTTCAGAAATTTCAGAAATTGGAAGTGTCATCAAATGGTCATTTGTGAACATCTCCTTGTTATTAAGAGAGACAGGTAGGGAAGTAGAAAGTACATCCAGTTAGAAGCAGGGCACCTTCTGGTTTTAGATCTACATTGATTGTTCATTGTCTCTCTTGCTGTTTTTGGAAATTCTTTTTTGGGGCCCTCAGCATCTTTGTGAGTAAAAGAAATAGGGATCAGTCCTGGTGACAAGGAAAGAGTTTCAGTCAAGGTCAAGGGAACTAGTTTTTAAATCTAGTTCTACCATTAACTGTGTGACCTTTTGGAAGCCTGTTTCTTTTTCTGGGACTCAGTTTCCTCACTTGTCAAATGCAAGGTTGGAATTTGGTGACCTCTAAGGTCATTTCCAACTCTAAAATCCTATGGTTTTATTAAAACTAACCCCAAACATATAGCACCTAATAGGTTCAGTTTACAAATGGGCCATTTTTTTGTAGTTGGAGTAAGTTTATTTATTTTTAATACACATTGCTTTATGAGTTATATTGAGAGAGAAAAATCGGAACAAAGGGGAAAATGGGAAAGATAAAAAAAAAAAAAAGAAAAAAGAAGTGAACATAGCATGTTTTGATTTACATTCAGTTTCCATAGTTCTCCCTCTGAATGCAGATGGCATTTTCCATCCAAATTTTATTGGGATTGCCTGGATCACTGAATCACTGAGAAGAACCAAGTCTGTCATAGTTGATCATCTCACATTCTTCTTGTTATTGTGTATGATGCATTCCTGGTTCTGCTTGTTTCCCTCAGCATCAGTTTATGTGAATCTTTCCAGGCCTTTCTATAACCAGCTTGTTCATCATCTTTTATAGAATAATAATATTCTGTTACCTTTATGTACCACAACTTGTTTAGCCATTCCAAGTGGGCCATTTTCTAAGCCATTCCAGATTTAATAGGGGATCCATTCAAAGCCAAAGACTCCACCAACTAGTTTCTTTTACTAACCACCATGAGTTCAAAAACATTAAATTAAATAGCTCAATAAAACAAAGGACAAGATAGATTCACACACTACTCCTCTTCCCTATACAATAAGGAGCATTCTCTTCAGAAGATTATCATACCATAGGAGAGGGAACACTCCAATAACGTGTATGGGCATGGAACACAATACATGTGGGCAAGGGATGGATATGGAAAATGAATTGGACATGTCCTGTTTTGCCCCAGAGGATAGAACTGGGAGCAAAGGGTAAAAGTTTCAGAGGGGCAAATTTAGACTTGATGTAACTGTCATGGGTGAAATCAGGGCACCCTCAATTATATCTATCACATGAGTTAAAACTTTCTAAAACAATTAGAACTATTCTAAAATGGAATGGGCTGCTTCAGGAAGAGTGTCTCTGTTGAAGGCAATGCTTAGAAGGCCATTCATTATTTTGTAGAAAGAATTCCTTTTCTAGATTGGACCAGATGGCACCTGACATCCCTTAAGACTCTAAAATTCTGTGATTTTGTGAATGAACTAAGTCAGTGGTATCAAACTCAGATATAATTGGGCACTACCATTCTGTTAACATCAACAACTAATATTTAGATAGTATTTACTATGTTCCAAGCACTGGGTTATCTGTTTTACAATTATTATCTCATTTGGTCTTCACATCAATCTTGGGAAGTTGGTGCTATTATATCCATTTTTATGAGGAAACTTAGGTAAATAGTAGTTAAATGACTTGGACAGGATCACACAGCTACTAAGTGCATGAGGGCAGATTTCAGTTCAGGTCTTCCTGAATCCAGGCCTGATGCTCTGTACACTATGGTGCCATTAGCTGTCCCTTACCAGGTCCCTATAAGTCACATATTAACTTAGTTTTGAAGTGTAATGTTGCCTATATTTTATTTTTTTTCTAGATATTTCCTAATTACATTTTAATCTGGTTCTGGCCTCTCCTGGGAGTGTTGGGCCAGATCTACTCAACAGGTTGCATTTATGACACTTTCTGGATAAATGACAGCATAGGACAAGGGAATGAATACTGGATTTCTTGTTGAAAGACATGGGTTCAAATTCTGTTGTGCTATTTAATATTTGAGTAACTTTGGGGAAGCTATTTAAACTCTATGAGCCTCATTTCCTTATTTATAAAATTGGAAGGAGAATGAGTAGACTAGAGGGCCTTTGAAGCTCTTGATTGACAATCCTACGGTGTAGACTATACAGGGTTCCAGGAGCTCAAAGGAAGAAGAGAAATTTGTTGGGGGAGGAGACCAACACTTGTGGGGAGGGTCCAGAATCTCCCTCCCTGCAGATCTGATCTATTTGTTCATACCAGTGTTGAAGTTCTAAGGCAGGTAGATGAATCTAAGGACCTTTCCAGTTTTGAGAGTAAGTTTTTTTTATCTAGATCTCGAGTATAATTTGTGTTTCCCAGTAGGTCAGTCGTTTCCAAATGATTTCATATTATTTCTTCCCTTTCCTAAAGTGTCCTTTTAAAAAAAAAAAATTTAGCTTTTCCTTGAAACAATAGAACCAAAACCTCTCCCCATCCCTTGACATTGCAGAACTCGATGAGAAACCAGTTATGATTTGAACCAAAGACTGTACCTAGTGAGAAATTCCCTTTGCTGGGCGTTGAGCAAAGAGCTCTAATTTCACTAGTTTAATGGGCAAAGACCCAGCAAAACAAATACTTCATCAGCTTGGACCTGCCATGTGTATAGAAAAGGATATTCTGCAGCTTGATCCTGACAATTTTTAGTGCTAACTGATAACTAAAGTGGGAATCACAAAGATTTGAAACAAACAGAAGGTTTATTGGAAAAAGCCATTAAGCAGTCCTGGGTGACTTGGATTCTAATCTTGCCTCTGCTATTTATTAATACTAAGCAAAATTTATACAGTGCTTTAAGATTTGCAACATACTTTACATATACTATCTCAATTTACATTCAGCTAACTGTGGGAGGTAGAACTTAACATTATTCCAATTTTGTAGATGAGAAATTAAGGCAGATCATGGTTGCAGGGCTAATAATAATTGTCTGAAACAAGGTCTGAGTACCAGTTTTCCTGATTCCTACTAGTCATTTGACCCTGGAAAAGTCCCTATTTCATTCCTCTTGGCCTCAATTTGTTCATCCGGAATATGAAAAGGTTGGATGAGAATATCTCTAAGGTTTCTTCCAATTTTGTGCTTATGCTCATCTAAGTATTCTTCTGTTTTAGCCAGGCCATTCTCCACTTCCTTAAATCATCTTGTGGATGCTGAATTCTGAGTCTCTGCCAATGTTTCACACTCCCATCCTACATTAGCCTCTTTTGGCCTCTAGGACTCTCCCTGCTCCTCGGTCTAGGAAACCCCTGCCCATCTTTCAACACCCCGCTCAAGCTTCTCTGAGAAGCCTTCCTCAATTTATCCTTCCTCCAGCAGCATGGTACAGGAGTGCAGTGGACAGGCATTGGGCCTGAGGTCAGGAAGACTCAGCTTCCTAAGTTGAAATCTGGCCTCAGACTTACTAGCTGTGTGATCCTGGCAAGTCACTTAACCCTGGTTGTTTATTCTCTATAAAATGAGTTGAAGAAGAAAATAAAGAAGTATTTCAGTTTCTTTGCCAAGAAAATCACAAATGGGGTCATGTCGAGGTAGACATGACTAAGAATTACTGAACAACAGCATATTAGCTATCATTTATTGCAGTTTCAGCTGGGTGGTACAGTAGGAATAGTGCTGGCCCTGGAGTCAGGAAAGGCTCAGTTAAAATCCAGCCTCAGACAATTATAAGCTATGCTTCCCCAGGCAAGTCACTTGGTTGTTGTCCTTCATGCTCAAAGAGGATCAAAATCACATCATCTTTCTTGGGATCAAGATTCAGTGTCTCCAGTTGTGACTGATCGGACCAATACAAGTTTAGAAGTTTCTACCATAAGTTGGGCAAAATAGATTATTTGACTGGGAAGAAGGAGATGTTTTTCAATTTGTGCATCTCATGGGGTTTTTGTTTGTTTATTTATTGGAGCCATTGCAATTCTGCTTTGTTCATAGAGCACAATGTCTTCTTTTATGTGGGCACGCCATGTTGGGTGGTCCTGTGCCAGTGTCTCCTGTGTCCCACTATAGACTCTAAAGTTCTTCAGAGAGACCTTGAGAATGTCCTTGTATCACTTTTCCATGTGAGTGCTTGCCTTGTGCAAATTCTCTGAATATATAGTTTTGGCAAATATGCTTGACAAAATTTTGAGCAAAATGGCCAGACCATCAGAGTTGCTCTTTCTGTAGTAGAGATTGAATGCTTAGCAGTTTAGTTCCAGAATGAGCTCAGTGTCTGGTACCTTATCATGCCAGGTAATCTTTAGGATCTTTCTAAGACAATTTAAATGTAAGCAATTCCATTTTCTGACTTGAGCCAATTATACTGTCCAGGTTTCACAGTTGTACCAAAAATGACATCAGCACAACACTTTTGAGGATCTTTAATTTTGTAGGCAACCTAATACTTTTCCTCTCTCACACTTTTCTTCAGAGCCTCCCAAACACTGAGCTAGCCCTGGAAATGCATCTGCCAATCTCATCATCTATGTGTACATCCCCGGAAAGTATTTGCCAAGCTATGTGGACTTATCCATAGCATTCAAAATCTCTCCATTTGCTGTAACTAACAATTTCATGAATGGATGGTGTGGTGCTGGTTGTTAGAGAATCTGTTTTCTTTGTGCTAATTGTTAGGCCAAAATTAACAAAAGTAGCAGAGAATGAATCCACACTATGTTGCATCTCTGCCTCAGAGGCTGCATTGAGTGCAGTATCATCTATGAACAAAAAATTATGCACCAACTTTCCACCACTTTCTCTTCTTGGTTCATAGCCTTTTCAAACTAAATAATTTACTGTCAGTGTGGTAGCTGACCTTAATGTTGCTTTTGTCCTTTTGGAAAGTATCCAATCACATTGCTGAAAACATCATGCTAGAAAGCATGGAAATAAGCACCCAATCCTGCTTCACTCTATTGTGACGAGGAAAATGTGGGAACATTGTGCATTATCTAGAACCCATGCAAGCATACTGCCATGAAACTGATGTCCAAGACTAAAGGACTTCTCCAGGCAATCAGATTTGCCATGAGCTTCCTCAAGTCTTTACAAATGATGGTTATCAAAAATCTTGATCAAATGAATGAATGTTAGGAGAGAAACCTTTGTTCTGCTCCTAGCATTTCTCCTGGAATTGTCAGACAGGAAACACCATATAAAGATGGACAATGGAAGCATTCTTGAACTCCTGGGGGGAAACCTCCTTTTACTTTAGAACCTGGAAGATTTCAGTCAGCTTTTGCATGAGAAATGGACCCCCTTGTTTTGTAAATCTCAGCTAGAATAGAATTGGCACCAGGACTTTGCCATATGAAAGGAGTCAAATGACATTCAAAACTTCTTCAATTGGAAGTTTAGCTAAAGAGGGATTGATTTCAACCTAAGATATTTGGTCAGTGATTTCAATAATGGTCAATGATGGCCTGTTGAGAACTCTATAGAGGTGTTCAACCCATCTCTACAGGATCATGTCTTTATCACTAATCAATGTGGCTTCATCACCTCTGACTAGTTGAGATGCACCATAATACTTTAGCCCATAGCCTTCAGGGCTTATTACTATCAGTATAAAACTGAATTTCATCTGCCTTCTTACTGAGCCAAGAATACTGCATCTCTCAAAGCTCTGCTTTCACTTTTTTTTTCCCCTCCTGAGGCTGGGGTTAAGTGACTTGCCCAGGGTCACATAGCTAGAAAGTGTTAAGTGTCTGTGACCAGATTTGTACTCTAGTCCTCCTGAATTCAAGGCTGGTGCTCTATCCACTGCCCCACCTAGTTGCCCCTTTCACTTTATTTTTGATGGAGTTAAACATTATCTTCTTAAAGACAGATGAATTATCCTGCTGGTAAATCCTGTGGAGTTATCATTTTTCATTAGCAACTTCTGAATTTCCCCTTCATTTTTATCAAATCTAACTTGCTGTTTGTGAATAAATATAGTGCTATACACAATCCTTTTTACTACATTGTTGTCAACCATATGTAGACTCAGCTTTCCCTCCAAGTTAGCAATGTTAATGCTCAGAGAAGCATTCTAATCTGTTGATATTAAGTTGTCTGGTAATGTCTTGCCTGGATCCTGCTGCTTTTGTTGGATGTAAATATTTAGGTTGGAGATGATAAGTCTGTGATTGGTCCAGCACTCTCTGCCTTCATCACTCTCACATCTTGTCTGTTTCTTCTTCTTACAATGATATTTATTAAATGTCTATTAAGTGTCAATGTTTGCTACAAGGGTCAATCCATGATGTTTAAGCAAATAAAATGTAGTATTATTGGTAATGCGATGTACAAGTCTTCAGTGGCGATTGTTGCTGTGGCTGTTTCTGACTCCATTCCTCCCAGGGCCTCCCTGCCATGTCTCTGCTTACTGTGGCACCACGCCAAATTGCAATTTTGTTCTCTTTTTAGCACACTGATGGCCAGGGCTTCATAAAGCTTTTCTTTGACCCCATGATGGGAGTTTAACCACTGATGATGATGGTGTGGCATTTTTCTGCAAAAGGCAGTCATTGTCATGAGTCTGCTGTTCATTCCTTTTGGTAGGAGATGAGTTTGGTCACTCTAGAAAAAACAGTAACATGTCTCTAGCTTTAACTTCAGTAAGCTTTCCTTCACTTTCTAGCCCCAATTCACTCAGGGCTGCTTTTTAAATGTGGTACCTGCTGAGTTTTCTGACAACAAGAGCTATTAGTCTTTCAGGGATTTATTGTCCATAAGCATGTGCACATTCCAGGTACCAATGGAGAGTGGAGTCATCCTAGTAAAAACTTTTGGGCATTGGGTGTGTGCCTGTGTGTGTTTCAAAGGTAGGATCCCTGCCTGCTACAATAAGCAGTCAAGCTTTGGTAAGCAGACAATTTTTAAGGCTTCTTTTTTCGTCTGCTCTTCATGTCACGAGGTGAACCGAAAAAGCTGCTCAGACGCCCAGGGGGCTGCCAAATCTCACCGCTCCCTCAGCACAGTGAGAAGACAACCCTATGGCTCAGGTGGCCTACAGTCAGCGTTGTGACTACAATTCTCAGTTTTTCTGAATCTGCTGCTTCATCACTTGCCTCTCACCACAGGTTTTTGAGATATGTAAACATGGTAAAATGGTAAAGGTGATCTCATGATTTGTGTTTAATATGGATTTAAGTGAGTTATGTGAAGTCATCAACCTCATTGTCTTCCAGACTCATCAAATTCCAATGGCAGGACAAAAGTCAAAATGACTGGCGTAACCTGGGAAACTAGATCAATGACATCTTCAATTTCTGCCTAATTTCTGAGCGTTCCACAGCCATCTTCATGGCCCCTTGGAACACAATGTTCATATCTGCCTATTTCTTCAGAGGAAGACTTCACATGCTTAGGTGGACCCCCGCCTCCAACTCACCAACGGATTTGAGTCCCTTTGATTACTCTCAGCCTGGTTTAGTCAGTTTGCCAACATGGTTTCCCAGGATGTGGTCACTGTCTGTACCACAGCCACAGGTGAGAAGTAGGTGGCAGATAGACACCAAAGGTGGAGGAGCAGCCCTGAAAGGGGCTCAGCAAGTCCTCATCCCAGAGGTGCTAATTTTCCCTGACAATCATCTACTACCACAAACTAATTACTATAAAGTGAGGATAATCGCAGCTACCTTGAAGGTTATTGTGAAGATCAAGTGAGATATTATTTGTAAAAAGTGCCTGCACAGAGTAGGAGTTGCATACATGCTTATCCCTTTCCCTTTCTACCCTCAACATGGGTCATTTATTCCCAACTATATCATAAGCTCCCTGAAGGCAATCTTACCATAGGGCCTAGCACAGCCTCATAATAATAGCTTTAAGGTTGGCAAAGCACTTTCCAGATCCTCCAAGAACCCTATGAGATCAGAACTAAAAGTTTTGTTATTCCATTTTATGGATAAGAAGGTTGAGGTTCACAAAGATTTAGGAACTCAGTGGGAATTTAAATTAAGGAATTTATCTATGACCACACAGCTAATGAATGTTGTGGATTGTCAACAGTCCACAAGCATTCGTTAAGCATTTAATATGTGCTAAATACTTTGCTAAATTAGGGAAACAAACAAACAAAAAAAATCAAGACAGGATTAGAAGCCAGGCCTCTCAAACTCTATCATTCTTAACACTTTTGATCGACAGGTTTTTAACACTAAAAAACAAAAAACAAAAAAAAATATATAGAAGCTATATTAGGAGAGGAGTCATATTCTGTTATAACTCCCATGTTAAACCATCCTTGTATATTGTTGTTGATGTAGTTATTCAATCACTTCAGTCATGTCCAACTCAGTGTGATCCCATTTGGGGTTTCCTTAGCAAAGATCCAGGAGTGATTTGCCTTTTCTTTCATTTTACAGATGAGTAAACTGAGGCAGACAGGGTGAGATGACTTGCCTAGCTTCACCCAGCTAATGAAGTGAATCTCCAGGCTTAGTGCTCGTCCGTTGAGTCACCTAGCTATCCACTTTATATATCCCTACCTTGCAAATATTTTTCCCTTGTGAGCTTCAAGGGCATTAAGAAGTGACCAGAAGCGGGTCTCTGAGAAGGAATGCCCTCGAATGCCAGGCCGCACGGCCTCCCTGCCCAAGTCAGTTTTCTTCCGGCCTGGAAGTGACAGTCCCCCAACTCTCATAATTGGCCCATTTCCCTACTTTCATGTAACAGGCACTGACAGGGAGCCCTGATATAACAAAACCTGCTGCCTACCAGCAGCGCAAATGAAACATAATTAATTTACCAGCGGGAAGGCTATAAATAACCAAATCAGAGGGGAAGATTTATTCATGAGGCCCCGCTTAACACAGTTGTTAGCTTTGGCATTACAGGTTAATGAGTGCAGGCCTCCTTCCTCAACATAATAGCGGCTAAAAATAAAAAAGAGAAACTAGTCACACTCCGCTGTGAATCAGACGCCTGGTATTGTCATTTCCATGCTGATACTGTAATTTTCTTGTTCCTCTTGCTCGTCTCTCCTCTTCCCTACCCCCATCCCCAGCACACCAGGCTGGAAGAAATGAATTCTCCCCCACCCTGGTCCTCTAGTCTTATCTCTTGGGAAGGGAGGGAGTGTTTGGAAAACCATATTCCAATTACATGGGACCTTAGGGATGGTCTGGCTAATCCCCTCACTGGATAAATAGAGCCCTGAGACGGGGCTGTCCTGAGTAAAGCAGACGGCACATTGTGTTTGACTTGTGGCCTCATCCAGTCATCCCTGATCTAGAGCTAGCTTTTCTCACTGAGGCTCCCAGAGGCTGTCCCTTACTCTGTCCAATTCTTCTTGTGTCTTCCCCTGCTTCTCTCTCTCTGTCTGTCTCTGTCTCTGTCTCTATCTCTCTGTCTCTCTATCTGTCTCTGTCTCTGCCTCTCCCTCCCTCTGTCTCTCTTTTTCTGTTTTTCCTTTCATCTTCTCCTCTTTAAACAATATGCTTCTCATTTGACCCCTTCTCTCTGTTCAGAAAGTTACTACCTCAGTTTAGCCCCTCATATATTTTCCCCAAAACTACCATAATAGTATCCTAATTTCTAGCCTTGTTTCTAGTCTTTCTCCTTTCTAATCTCTTCCTCTTTCAAATGTCAAAACAATATTTAGATCCAACTTTGCCACTTTTATGGTTCAAAGAGCCTTCAGTGCTACTCCCCATTGCCTCTAGGATAAAATGGGCACACTTTTAGCCTAGAATTCAAGCCTCTCAACAATTTACCTTTCTAGAATTAATTTATTTTACTCCCCTTAATAGTATCATGTTCTAGTCAAACTGGACTCCTGGATATTCCCTGATTTCATTTCCTACTTCTCAGCACTAACCTAAGTACTCTCTTACACCTGGAATATATTCCTTACTGACTTTTACCTTTCAGACTCATCTGCCTTTGAGTCTCAGCCTTTTCTTCCCTGCTCTACCTATGGTGTAGCCTTCTTCCTTTCTCCATCTTTCTTTCTTTGTGTTCAGATTGCAGTCTTGTAATAGAGTATAAGCCCCTAGGGAACAAGAGTTGTTTCATTTCTATGGTTTTTGTCATCTCAAACACACTGTTTTGTACCTAGTAGGTACTTAAATGTGTGATAAACTGAATTTGATTGCTCCAGCTTGACTTGACTACTACTTGTTTGAAAAGATTCTATTGTTTTTTAAATAACTTTGCTTTTTTATTTTTTATTACCTTTTTCAATCTAAAATATTTCTTCTCTGCTTTTACAACTCTTTTTCCTACTCTAAGACCTGCCCTTTCCAAGAAGTCTTCCTTGATAGCCTCAGGCCTATCAGCACTTTCATTTCTCAAAATGTCTATGAAACATTTTGCTTATTACACTCATAATAGTCATTGTCCTCTGAACTCCATTGGAGAAGAAACCAGTATGATAAATTCATTTACGCTAAGTTATGAGTGACTCAACGTGGGATTCTCTCTTCAGGGAATTTTAATTTTGAAAGAATAGCTTGAAAAAGGCATGTCTTAACACAAAGAAAGAAATCTCCAATGTTGGGATTTCAAGCATCTTGGAAGAAGAGAAATTTTTGGTTTTAGAGGTCTTTCTGGTAGCTCTAATTATGCTATGTAGGTAACTTGACATTTCAAGGCTAGTAACTGTTTGCCATAAGTCAAAATACTACTGTATCACAAAAACCCTCTCTCTTTTAATAATTTATAGGACACTTTCCTCATAACAGTTATTTAAGGTGAATAATATTATCCTTATTTTATGGGGAAAATTGGGACTCAAAGAAATGAAGGAAATTGATAAAGTAGAGAAGATGGCAATGAGGATGGTGAAGGCCTTACATCCATGCCATATTAACTGAAGGAAAGAGGAATACTGAGACAAGACTTAGGAAAACATGACAACTGTTTTTAAGTATTTGAAGGGCTTTTATATGGAAAAGGGATTACACTTTTCTTCTTGGTCCCAGAAGCAGGAACAGTGGGTTGATTTTGAAGACAGGAAGATTTAGGTTCAATATAGGAAAAACTTCTAATAATCAGAGCTGTCCCCCAAAGAACAGGCTAACAGTAGTGGGTTTCTCCTCACTGGAGATCTTCCAGCAGAGGCTGGCTGGCTATTTTTTCATATGGGACATGAAGGAGATTCTTGTTCAGGTCTAGATGGCCACTGAGGTCTCCCCTCACTCATAGATTCTGTAATGCTGTGATTGCCAAATGTCTGTCACATGATTAACATCAGAGCTGGGCTTTGAACCTAGGTCAGGACTTTTTTCTTTATACTATACTGTTTCTCATGTTCTGGCCTCTGTTCCTGTCTCTTCCTTCATCCCCAAATAATTTTTCATTTGAAGGAGCTGAGGCTGCTGGGAAGTAGTCCCAGTGGGAAGCACATTTGGCTGACAGCCACTGCTTCCATTTCCTTTCACCCCATTGTCACCCCTAGGCTCCCATGGAAAGCAGGCAGGGTCCAGTCTAGGGCGAGCCTCATAGAAAGTTTTCAAAATGTTTGTAGTTGTTTTATCAATTGTGTCCTCCTCTTTGTGACCCCAGTTGGAGTTTTGGTTCTTTTCTTATTGTTGTTTTGCAAAGATATTGAAATAGTTTGCCATTTCTTTCTCCAGTTTTACAGATGAGAAAACTGAGGCAAATAGGATTAAGTGATTTATTCAGGATTGTACAATTAGTGTCTGAAGCTGAATTCCTTCTGACTGCAAGGTCACCATTCTATTCATTGTGCCACCCAGATGCTTCTAGTTTTCAAAAGAGCTGAAAATTTTTTTAGCTGCAGTGATAATAATCATCTGTGTATTGGGAATCATGGCCTAAGAGCTCTCTGAGATGCAGGAAATCTGAGCCCCGGTCCACCCAAAGTACACCATCCAATGGGGACAGAATTATAGATGTCGAGAAATAAACCAACTAATCCGCAATGCTGAGCATGTGCTCACTGTTGAAGGCAATGTAGTCAGGTGGAAAGAGCAGTGCCCTGAAGGCAGATCCAGATTGGAGATCTTGCTCTGGATCAAATAAGATGTAAAGCATTGGGCAAACTCTAAAGTTTTGTATACATATTTGACTGTTATTATTATTATTTTTAATCATTAGGCATTTACTGCCTATGTAACTATGGGCAAATCTGTACTTCTGTAAAATGGTGCTGATGAATGGTTCTAATGCCTGCTTTACAGATTTGTTATGCTTTAGAAACTTTAAGATACTTTAGAAATAGCCTATCAATATGTGTAGGGTATTTTATCCTGTGAGGTATATCAATATCCATCCATCTATTCATCCATCCATTGGTCATCTACCTATCCATCTGTCGATCTATCTGTCCATCCATCCTCTGTCTGATCTATCTATCTATTCATCTGTCTGTCTATTCATCTATCTATCTATCTATGTCGGTCTGTCTGTCTGTCTGTCTGTCTATCTGTCCATCTGTCCATCTGTCTGTCTATTTATCTATCTGTCTACCTCTAAAAAAGATATGGTCTATGTCCTCAATGGGACTTGGGGTCTTGTTGACAACATAAGGTTTATTGGGCAAAATGTTAAATACTCAACATAAGAACTAAGTCATCCTGTGGCGTGATGGATTGTAAATAAATAGTTGTGGACTTGACTTCAGGGGACTTTCTGCATTCAGTATGTCTCTGGTAAGGAGGCCCTCTGCCACTTATGAGCTGTGTGACTTTGGGATAACCATTTTGCATCTCTGGCCCTCACTTTTCTTATCTGTAAAAAAAAAGACAGCTAGTTGTACTCTTTGATTCTAGTGCTCTTTTAAAAAACTAAAATATCTCATTTTATACTGAGTGTATAATAGCTCAATGGAGCAATAATTCTTTGAGAAATTAAGAAGAGGGAAAGATCAATATGGGCTGTGGTGGTCTAAGAAAGCTAGTGAGAGGAGGCAGGCTTTGGGCTAGAGCTCCAAGGATGGAAACCCCTGAGTCACCTGAGAGGGTGGTTTAAAGACAGGGAACTTTTCCAGTAGAAATATGTTACCTTTTAGTGACCACTGCAGTCGTTCCCATGTTACCTGTGGCAGGTGCGGGGTTTTGTGTCTTGGTAGAAGTGCCCTTTGAAACCTCCACAAAGCTCTGATCCGACTCCAAAGGCTTGAAGCATTCATGGAACCTAAACAAAGCCTCCCTAGCCTCCCCCCTCCCTCCCACCCCACCCCAATACATATACATAAACACAACTCTCCCTAGTTGCATATGTTGTAAGAGTGAAAATCCTTAAATAAACCCGAAGGAGGCTTGGGTGCCGGCTTCCTTCCGCTCTTTGGTGGGAGCAATGATGGAGGTGCTGGGGGGGGAGTAGGGGTGGGGAATGGCAGCCTGAGGTGCTAATGGGTTTGTTTTAGTAGGTGAGAGCTATCAACTGCTCAGCGACTAAAGAAAGAAGGAAAGGAAGGGCTGCTCATTGCATTCTGACCACGTGCTCCCCCTACCTAAATTGCAAATGGACATTTGTTCCACCCCATTTGCCCTCATCCCTGGGAAGGCATTTGCAGGGAGCTCACGGCTCCCTGGAGATCATGTTCTGATCAAAGGGAAAAGAGAGAAGAAAAGGTGGGGGATGGCCCAGAGGGACTGGGGAGGGAGGGGGCAGAGGAGCCCCGTTAGAGTGAGTGACAGTGGTGTCTCACTGGTGGTGTGGGGAATGGGACAGGATGGCAGGGCACATTTTAATGACACCCCATCCGGGCACCCAGCCGACAGACATGCCGCCGCACCCCATCCACCACCGGGACTTTTTTCATAGCAGATGTCAGGCACAGATTAAAAACCGGTCTGTCTTGCTATTATTAGCCCTAATTACTCAGTCATTATCAGGAGGCTCCCATCTGAGGAAGTCAGCCCCTGTCTCAGGGCCTTAGGCCCCTGCCAACTCACTGGAAACATGGAAATAATCAGGCCTTCTAACTGGCTCTCCTCCCCCACTTTGTGGTGCTCCCACCCTCCGGGGCTTGGGGGTCACCGCCCACTTCTCCCATCTTCCCTCTTCTCGCCCAAGACCTGGTAGGAACAGATATCGCTTTGTGCCCTTTCGGGGGTATTGGTATTTCCATCCTCCATTGTTCAGCAGGTGCCCTGGAAAAGGCTTTTCAGGCCTCAATGAGCAGGGGAGGAGGTATGTTCCTTATTAACTTTGGAATCCTATCACCCAGGTAGGGGGTTGTCAGCTCTGACTAAGGGACAAGCTCAGCTATCGGAGATAGAGTGAGCACAGCCTTCTGGGCCTTAGGGAAATCTGTGCTACCGAGATGGACAGATCAGCCACCTTCCTTCCTAGACCAGAGACACTAACTGATGGGGTTCCATCTTGCACCCTTTCTTCCTGCCTCTACTTTCTCTTGGGCATTTGTATGCTCTCGTAAAGACATTGCAATACTTTGCTAGTATTCGGACCCAGTAGAGCTTCCTTTTATTCTCCTAGAATACTTAGGGCCTAGTGGCAGGGAAGGGTGGTAAGGTACCGTAGGAACTGGCAGAAAGCAAAATAAGATTTGGATTGATCCAAATGGATGATTGGGGGTGGGGCAGGCATGGAACAAGCACTTTCTAAATAAAATATTATCTCATTTGATCCTCACCACAACCACTGGAGGGAGAAACTATTATCCCCACTTTATAATTTTTTAAAGGGGGGAAATAGGTTAAATGGCTTACTGGGGTCATGCAGCTAGTAAGTGTCTGAGTGAACTCAAATCTTGACTGCAGACCCAGTACTTTATTCATTATACCATCAGCTGCACGAAAGAATGTCTAGCATGCAGTTAATGAGAAGGACAAAGAAGGTTATGTAGGGAGCCAAGGCTAAGGGACAGATAGAAGGAAATAAGCATTCATTAAGTACCAACTACATGCCAGACACTGTGCTAAGTACCCCATGAATCAGCACAGAAGAATCCTCATGTTCCTCTGCTATCATGGGTCACTGAACAAATGTTTCTTAGTGGACCAAAACAAAGGTGCACTCCCTTTATGATGTCCTAAAAAGTCAGCGAAAGTCAGTTTGGGTTGGTTCCCCTTAATGTATATAGCTTCTTCTTCAGGGTATTATATTCCCTTTTTTTTTCCTTTTACAAAAAATGCAGGGACTCCATTAGAGAAGGTGTAAGGAGGTAGATGACTCAAATCCAATGAAATTTTTGGCTTATTATAAGCCAGATGAGCAATCTTGGGAATAATAATACAGAGGGCCAGGGTGCGTCCATATTAAGGGAAGAAGAAGATCAAGAAGAAGAAAGAAGAAGAAAAGGAAGAAGAAGGAAGGAGAAGAAAGAAAAAGAAGAAAAGGAAAAAGAAGGAAGAAAAGAAGAAGAAGGAGAAGAAGAAGAAGAAGAAGAAGAAGAAGAAGAAGAAGAAGAAGAAGAAGAAGAAGGAGGAGGAGGAGGAGGAGGAGGAGGAGGAGGAGGAGGAGGAGGAGGAGGAGGAGGAGGAGGAGGAGGAGGAGGAGGAGGAGGAGGAGGAAGAGGAGGAGGAGGAAGAGGAGAAGAAGAAGAAGGAGGAGGAGGAGGAAGAGGAGGAGGAGGAGGAGGAGGAGGAGGAAGAGGAGGAGGAGGAAGAGGAGGAGGAGGAAGAGGAGAAGAAGAAGAAGAAGAAGGAGGAGAAGGAGGAGGAAGAGGAAGAGGAGAAGAAGAAGAAGAAGGAGGAGGAGGAGGAGGAAGAGGAGGAGGAGGAAGAGGAGAAGAAGAAGAAGAAGAAGGAGGAGAAGGAGGAGGAAGAGGAGGAGGAGGAGAAGAAGAAAGAGGAGGAGGAGGAGGAAGAGGAGGAGGAGGAAGAGGAGGAGGAAGAGAAGGAGAAGAAAGAAGAAGAAGAAGAAAGAAGAAAGAAGAAAGAAGAAGAAGAAAGGAAAGGAAAAAGGAAGAAGTTCTCAGATTGTTTTTTCTAACCATTCTGGAGGTTTTTAGAGTTGTTCTACTGTTCTTTTTTAGAGTCTTATAGTATTGTAATGCTTTTACCTTCCTCAGATGATGTTGATTCAATTTCCATTTTTTTGTCATTGGGATGGCTTTTTACTTTGAGTTTTTTTTTTTCCTCTTTAGAAAACATTTCCCCCTCCTTCCCCCCACTTATCCTCCTCTCTTCCTTTACAACCTGGGATTTAAGTT
Source organism: Sminthopsis crassicaudata (assembly GCF_048593235.1). Lineage (NCBI taxonomy): Eukaryota > Metazoa > Chordata > Mammalia > Dasyuromorphia > Dasyuridae > Sminthopsis > Sminthopsis crassicaudata. The sequence continues at coordinate 534,482,647 of NC_133618.1, read as the reverse complement.
TTGATACATTTGCATGCATATGCTTTTTCTCATAATATTTACATTATGTTGCAAATTTATGAGAGGAAGAGTTTTGTACAGATTGTTCATATATATCATTTTAATAAAGGCCTTTGCTAAAAGTTGAATCTATGGTGATAGCTGAAAGGAAAACACACTGGTGGGGGCTTATGAGTTAGTGTTAGAAATTCAGCCTCAGAGAATGAACCTTAGAAACCTGAAAGTACCAGCTGTCTTCTTAGGATCCAATCTTCTAAAGTTAGGTAGTACAAACTTGGGAGTAGTCCAGAGGGGATATTACTCAAAAATTTCTGGAATTGATTGGTTACTTGTTGTTTAGTTATATCTAACCCTTTGTGACCCCATGGATCATATAGTTCATGGGATTTTCTGAAATACTGAAATGAGTTGACATTTCTTTCTCCAATGGATTAAGTCAACCAGAGTTTAAGTGACTTACAAATTCACACCACTAGTTAGTGTCTGAGGCCAAATTTGAACTCAGGTCTTTCTAGCTCCAGGCCCAGAACTCTACCTACTGAGCCACCTAGCTGCCTTTATTGGTTACAACCACCACTAAATAAATGTGTTTTTTGCATTTACCTTTCTCAGGGACAGATTGGTTCAGGCACAAAAGAATGTGCCTTTCAATGGAATTCTCCTTCCAGTACTGTTTTTTAGGAACTGAAGGAAATTTTCACAACTGCTCCTGTGCTGATATCCAGACCCTCAAGAACTACCTTTGAGAAAAGAGTTGATCTTGATATACCAAATAAGGGCTACTTTCTCCAAATTCATTGCTTCCCTTACAGTACAGTGATTCTAAGCATATTTTCCTCAGCTATCGGCTGCTGAAAACAATTATACAACTTAAGGGTGAGGGTGGGAAAGAACTTCAGGTGATTGAAGAGGCTTTTTAGGATTAGTGCCTTCACTTGGAAGGGACCTAGTGTCCCATAATAGTCTACTGAGATCATATAGCCTGAGGTACCTCTTATAGGTCAGATCTTTAAATTTAACAAGAAGTAAATTAGATAATTTAAAAAAAATTGGTTTGGCTTTTCCATGTTATTCATTTCAGGCCTCAGCAATCAATTAAAGGATACCTATTAGGATGAGGAACATGCTGTACCCTGCCCCTACCTTCAATTCAGTCACCTGTGCAATTAATATTGGCACCTAACAGTTCTGTAGGTGCTCATTCTCACCTAGATCTCACTGAGCACACCACATAATAATTAATGTAGGATGTAGACACTGGGTTTACCTATCTGGGGTGAAATGTGGACTATCCCATGAGGAGCAGATGAGTGTTAAAAGTATATACACATACATATAGTTACACAATACACCCCCCACACACATATATGCAACACACACACACATCTACACAGACACACATACCCTTTTTTTAGGAAACTCGGTGGCCACCAGTGTACTTATATCAGGAGAGACCAACAAATCAAAACACTATATGCAGTTGAGTTTTAGTGGCCCTGCCTTGGGCACCATGCCATCATAATATATCACTTGTTTTATGAGGTCTGTGCCTAATACCTCCAGACTCTCTCAACCGCTGCCAGTCAACCTGTCAGTGTTACTGGGCAGTACCAATAGTAGACATTGCTGCAGAGCTCCTGCCATTCTAAGTATATGACATAATATTGGTGGTGGGGGCTTCATTACTCCCCATACTAGATATGGTAGTCCACAGGGTTATTCCTCTAGGAAGTCTTCCTGCCTGATTATCCCCCCATCCCTCCAAAACCCATAGGTTTGATAGGCCAATAGATTTTAGCTCACAATCCTGACAGTCAATACATTAATCAATTAATCAACAAATATTTATTGGGGAAGAGGGAAGAAATGGAAGCCTTGATCTAGTGCCTAAAAGTGCTGGGCACTTTATATGTATTATTTCATTTAAAAGCACTTACTATGTGCCAGGCAATGTGGCAGGCATTAGGAATACAAGAGTTGTGTTACTATAATAAAATATGTCCCTGTAGAAGTCTCTCTGTTACTATTAAAGCTTTGCTTATTCTAAGTTCCCCAATAAGATTCTTTTTTTTTTTTTTTAAATTTATTTTTTATTTTTTAGTAATGGTCTCAGATAACTTGGACAAAATAGGACTTTGAAGAAGCAGTTGAATAAGTGAAGGAGAAAATCTGCCCAAGCAAATTCAATATTTATTTAATAAGCTCCAATGTATGCAGGATTCTGCGCTAGGCCCTGGGGACACAAAAATAAAAAAATTGATTAATCAAAAAAACAATCAAACAAAAAAGCCAAAATAGTCTCCACTTTCAAAGTGCCTGTGCTCTTCTGGTAAGATCCCACATGTACAGAGCTAAGTACAGGCAAAACACATACAAGCTGATTATTAGGAAGAAAAACAATCACTGGTGTCAATCAGTTGAGTAGTGCCTTGGAGGAAGCTTGAAGTTCCAAACAACAGAAGATAGGATGGAATGTGTTCCAGGTATGGAGCCATACCAAACCCTGAGCGAAAGCACAAAGAAACGGAGATGGAGTATTGGATAATAAAACCAGTAGACCAGATGGATAGAAAAGAGTCTGTGAAGGGAGAGTAGAATGGAATCAGAGAAGAAAGCTAGATGAGAATCTTATTCTGGATGATTTTAAATGACTTCTTGCCATCAAGAAATGGGGGAGAGCATGAATCTTCAGGAGTGAGAAAAAACCCTCTTCATTTGGGAAACCAGGAGGAGACTGGTCTGCCTAGAATGGAGAATGGGTATAAAGCTTCAAAGTTACAATGTGCAGCTTCATGTGTTAGTTACAATAATGGGTGATACATAACTAGCTACTAGCTCCTCACCTGACAAAGTTATTTTATCCACTATTTTTGATGAGCATTCTGGCTCCCTCTCTGATTGAGCTTTTGATTTGTCAAATCTTTTGTCTTTGTATCCCCAGGGCCTAACACAGAGGGAAGGGCTTGTTTTGATTTTCTCTGTGTCTCTCAGTCAGTACCTGGCACAGAGTAGGTGCCCAGTAAATACTCGTTCATAGACTGATTTTTTACTTTTATTTTGAAGTAATCAGGAGTCATTGAAAATTCCCTCCTGGGGACAAAGCCAGAGTAAAATCCCCACAAACTTATAAAGTGAGACAAGTAAGGCTATAGCTATAGTTCCGGGGGGCTGCTCTACTCCCACAGCTCATACCCACTTTTGGGCCTGCACAGTGACTTTATAGAACATTTCTCTCTCAGTTATAAAACCCCATCCAGGACAGAGCAGATTCAGAAGACATTGATATACATAGGCAAGTTTTGAAAATAGTATTCTCTGTGTCACTAGCCCCTCCAACTACCCAGTCTTTGGATTTTCACTGATAAGGTGACTCAACTCATTACAAAATAGATACCCGTCTTCCCTGGATAATAGAATTTTCTGGCATTGAAAATGTCATTTATAAAAACAAATTAGAATACATTCCTCATTATAGCCTGCTGTTAGTCACACTATGGTGACCGCCCACCTTGCCTATGCCCAGTCCCAGCACTGGACCAGAAGTGGCACAGAGTTTGGCTGAGCTCTGAACAAATAATAAATGACAATCAAGGGTGTGCTGGAAGGGCACATTGTTAAATTTTCAGTGTGAACATTTATACTTTGGAAACTGGAAAATGCTGTAAATTACTGTTTTATTGATTATTCTAAGAAAGAAACTGAGAAAATGCCAAGAAAGTGATAGAGGAAACGTTAATAATTCAGATAAAACTTGAAAGTGTGTTTCCTGGAGAGCTGATTGTTGAACATTTACCAGCATACTACAGGAGACAAGGCACAATAACTACTCATCTGCTTTCTCAGTTTACCTACTTTGACACAAAAATGCCCATTTGTTGTTCCTCCCCTGTATATCTCAGCCATTAATAACATAGAGTTGTGAAATTCAAAGGATAATACATTTAAGGCTACAAGTTTCCTTAGAAATCTCCTAATCTTAAGATTATAAGAATTTAGGATGGTGGAAGAGAACATCTAGCCCAACCCATGCCCCGTGGGGAAACTGAAAGCCACAGATAACAACTGGGGTGAGCTCCAAATCAAGAATTTTTTCCATTGCACCATCACCATGCTGCCTCCCATCCTCTTGTACAAAGAGAAATTATTTGGGATCACATAGATTGTAAAATGTCAAGAGATAGGATTTGAACTTTGGCCCCCGAACTTCAAAGTTGGTACTTTTCCCACTGTACTATTTAGGCTTGGGAAAAAACACACAACAAAACTTTGCTTTTCAAAAATACATGCAGAGTACATACAGATGAGATTAACACCCCCACACCCCCCCACACACTTTGTAGTTTGCAACCTTCCTAAATCAATAGTCTCTTCAACCCAGCAACCTCCAGCACCTCCAATCAACAATCCCCCCCCTCCCCCTGCAATGTGGGGCTTTCTGCAGCCTGGCCAGCGTTGCCTGTTGCTCTGGGGATTTTTCCCCATTCTCCCCAGCTCTCCCCAGCACACACCTGCTTCCTTCCCCCTCCCACAGGCACTGTCTGCATTGTTTGTTGGCCTCCCATAAACTGTAGTCATAAAGCATGTGTTAGGAAGCTGTCACCCTGCGGATTGTTAATGTGTGGGCCCTAATGAATATGAATGGCCTCCTCATAACCGTAGCTTTGTGCTATTAGATTCCTTCACACCTCACTGATCACAGAAAGGTTACCCAGAATTAAATGTAAATCACATATTTACTGGTATGAAACAGATCACGGTGTCGTTTTCTAAAAACATTTAATTGAATCATGGCAAGGAAGATGCTCCCTCTCCAATGGCCCTCTTGGCTCCCCTCCCTGCCCCCCAGCCCTCCTGGCCTGCCACCCACATAGCAACCTCTGTCCTCAGCACTGCTGTGAGGGGAAGGGGGGAGCTTCCTTGGTACAAGGAGCCGAGGGGATGCTCGTGCCTCCAACCCGGATTCTGACGTGTCATCCCGAGCGATTTACAGCCCCAGTCACGTCTCTGTTTTAATAACATGCCAGTCAGAAATGAACATGGCGGGACGTGCAGGGCCTCACGCATGGTGGACACTTAATAAATGTTAAATAATCCCAGTAACAGAGTTACTAAAAGACTCATGGTAATGACCTTCTCTCTCAGACATGCATGCACACGGGGTGGGGAGGGGAGAGGGTGATGTGGAGGGGCAGAGGGAGAAGGAGATAAAGACAGAGAGAATGAAAGGAAAAAAAGATCAGAAAATGAGAGAAAGGTGATGTGAGAAAGAGAAAACAGAGAGAAACAGAGAGAAAGAGATAAAAAGAGAAAGAACAGAAACACAGAGACAGAGATAAAAAAAGAAACAGAGAGAGAAGGAAGAGGAAAGAAAGAATCAGAGATATGAGAGAATGAGAAAAGGATAATGAGACAAAGATCAAAAAGAGAGAATGAGAGAAAGATAATGTGAGAGATAAAAAGAGTAAAACAGAGAAAGAAAGAGAAAGGAGAGAGAGAAAGAGATAAAAAGAGAAAGAACAGAAACACAGAGAGATAAAAAACAGAGAAAGAACAGAAACACAGAGACAGAGAGATAAAGAAAGAGAGAGAGAAGGAAGAGGTGAGGAAGAAATCAGAGATATGAAGAGAACGAGAAAAGGAGAATGAGACAAACATAAAAAAGAAGAGAATGAAAGAATGATAATATGAGAGATAAAAAAGAAAAACTGAAAGAGAAAAAGAGAGAGACAGAGAGACACAGAGAGAAAGAGAACAGAAACAGAGAAAGGGAGAGAGAGAATGGGAGAGAAAAAGGTAATGGTGAGAAAGAGAAAAAGAAAAAGAGAGAAAAGCAGACAAAAACAGAGTGTGTGTGTGTGTGTGTGTGTGTGTGTGTGTGTGTGTGTGTGTGTGTGTGTGTGTGTGTGTGTGTGTGTGTGAGAAAGAGAGAGAGAGAGAGAGAGAGAGAGAGAGAGAGAGAGAGAGAGAGAGAGAGAGAGAGAGAGAGAGAGAGAATCTCCATGAGAAAATGGGGTTCAAATCTTGGCTTTGAAATTCATTGATAGTGTGAACATTGACAAATTATTTAATCATTATAAGCCTCAGTTTCTTCATTCATTTAATAGGGATGATATTAATACAGAACCATTCTCATTGTATTGTTATGGGGAAAGTACTACTTAAATACTAGTTATTATTATCATTAGATCTCATTGTCTTCTCTCTTTTTTTTCTTTTGAAATGTTTTGTTGATATTCTTTTCTTTTTAAATGTCACTGTCATTTTCTAATAACTCCTACTCAAATATCCCAACACTGAACTTTTCCTTATAATGAATAACATACTCAAAAACAAATAAACATACTGGTCATGCTATTCTGCACCTATTGTGCATTTGTCTGTTGTCTCATTCACAACTGCATTGATCATAGTTCCAAAGCCTTTCACTATTGTTTTTCATCGTAATGACATCATATACATTACTCCTCAGTTCTTTTTGCTTCACTATGCATTAATTTATACAAGTCTCTGAATTCTTTTTATTTATTATTTTCTTAAGAGAAACTCTCAGTGAAGACTAGCTAATTGAATAGAAGGACTGCATGGATTTTTTAAAATCCATAGATAATCCCCAAATTTATTTTATTTGGAAAAAGCCTACTTTCCTTCCTTTCCTCTCTTCCTCTCTCCCTCTCTCCCTTCCCTCCTTCCCTCTCTCACTTCCTTTCTTCTTCCTTCTTTCTTGAATGGCTACCAAAGTGGCTCAATTAAGATGATCCTACCTCTCCTTGTCTCTGTCCATCACCTAGAGGACCTTGTGGCCAAAGAATAGACTTATACAGCATGGGCGGGGGGGGGGGGGGGGGGGAGATGAGAAAAATACAAAAGAGAGAGGGACCAAATAAATATCACAAAAAAATAAAACTGACTCCTGACAAATTGAGCTGACAGAGAACAGGAAAAGTAAATCACCATGTAGTATTTTGGTTTTTTTTAAAAATAGGGATCTTATTGGCCTACATAAAAAAAAAAAAAAAGATAACTTAATATCACATACTAAATAACATGCTAATTCTCAGGAAAAGTGACCAAGAGAAATTTTTATATATGTAGTGTTACATTTTTTTCAAGAACTTGGCATTAGAATCTATGGATTGGGCTGGGATGATATTACTTTAATTTAAAAAAAAAAATCTACCAATTAGAATTCAATTAGACACAAAGAAGTAATGATTTTAGGGGAGAAAAATAAGAAAAATCAAATATGAAATTGAATATGAAATAAATCAGTCTTTTTGAATGCTCATTATATTCAAGACCCAAGGAGAGAAACTGTAGTAAGTATAAGGAACAAAACTCTTGTCTCTGACTATGTAAGCAATTCTATACATTGCAGAGAAAATGGTAACTTAAATTAATGTAGAGGGAGTTTTCTATATCTGAATGTTCCCTATCCCAATGAAATCATAGATTCATTCCTTGTCCCAGACTCCTTACTATCATAGAGTTTATAATCTATTTGGGGATTTATGACATAAATTCATGCAAAGTTTAATAAGTACAGAAAATGTCATAAGGCAACCCTTAATTAAAATAAGTAAAACAGAAAATGAATTTGGATGGAGAGAGAAGAGGGATTTGAGCTAGGTCTTGGAGGATGAATAGGATTAGTATAGGTGCTTCAAATCTCTCCCCTTTCCAAATAGATCTGGCTGTTTGAGTTCCTTGCTCAAAAGTTCTAGTGGCTCCAGAGGTTAAGTGATTTGCCCAAATTCACACAAACATGGCAGTTAGCAAAGGCTTCTATGATAAAATGCTAACTCCTCTGTTGGCATTAAAAGCTCCTAATTATTAGGCTCCAGCCTATCCTTCCAGGCTTATTACATGTTACTCTTAACTCCGTGCTTTCTATCCTGTAACCAATTCAACCTACTTACTATTCTTTAACCATGATATTTTATATGTCTCATCTCAATGCTTAAAGATCCTTGTAATGAACGCCTTCCTTTTTTACTACTGACTCCTAGAATTCCTATCTCTCTTTAAGGAACACCATTTATATGAGGTATTTCATACTTTTTCTGCTCCTGGTGCCTCCTTGCCCTCATTCAGAATGACTTTTTTTTTTTTTTTTTTTTTTTTTTTTTTTTCTGTTTAGCATCCCTGTTGGAGTCATTTAATTAATTCAAACTCAGATTTGTGGCCTGGATACTCAGAGGATGAGTGACTTCTATTCTCTTTGGGGTTTTAGAGGTAGTTGTGAAGAGTTGAATTTCTAATACTATTGTTTATGAGCCCCCATTGGTGTTTCCCATTAATATTAGTTGTTTAGACATTAACTTTTAGAAAAGGATAATTACTAAGATGGAGTAGTGAAATTAAGTGATATACAACATCTCTCTCCCCTCCCCTTCAGGAAAAAAACATTCATAGGGCATAGTTTTTCCCACAGGTCCATGGGGAAAGTGAGCCCAAAAGTATACAATGAGTGCTTTAAAGTAGTGAGACACATGTATAGGATACATGGAGCAAAGGAATAGCTCACAACTCCTGGTATCTTATAACCTGGAAGTCTTTTTATGAGTACCTAATTATCCTTGCTCTTCCATACAATGGTCATGCTTTCTCAGATGGCTATATTTTTGCATCTATATTTGTAACCAGTGTGTTCTCTCTTTTCCTAACTTCATGGTTATATTCTCCTAATGATAGTTTCTTTGATGAGATACTTAATCTGGAGAGAGATAAGAGAGACAGAGAAACTGTCCTAATGCCTAATCCTAATGCCTAACAATGATTCCTTTTCAGGAACTAGAGTCTTTTCAAACCGGAACTCTTCTGTCACTAGCCTGAGCCACTGCTAAATTGCACTAACCACTAGACTGACTTATTTTTTAATACCTAAACCCAGAGGTAGGTTTGATGCACTTAGCCAACCACAAGATACTTCCTGTATGTCATCATCTGCCTTCATGCAATGATCAAAGCATTTTAATCCTCTCAGAATGATGAAAGACTTATTCCCACCTAGTTTATACTATTGATTGATTAATCCAGTCAAGTATTTAGATTTTCTGTGGAATAAAGGAATGGAAGCCCAACTTTAATATGCATTTTATGTTTACTTCATGTCTAAATGTTGTCTTCCCAGATAAATTGAGTCCTTTGTAAGCAGGAATTGCTTTATCTTTGTCTTTGCATCTTCTTTGCCTAAAGAGCCATTCAAAGACGAAAAAAGCCAAATGAAAACAACTACTAATTGGTGTTTTTATCATTGATTTTAACATCTTAGGAACTAAGTTTTAAGTTTACTGCTTTGGAAATCTGACAGGACAGATAAATTGGCTAAATAAAGTTATATAGTAATTATACATGTAAAAAAATAAATAAATAAAGTTCATAGGGTTACAGATCTAGACCTAGACTGTTGGGATTACTAAGTGAGAACTGAGGTTGTCTGGATAGTTACAAGGTGAGAACTCAGGTTGACTTGGTAGAAGGAGCAAGCCCATTGGCTGGGGTGGTTCTTCCCAGAAGCCCTTGCATTATCCCACGCCCATTCTCTGGGAGAATAAAAGAGAGAGCACTGTGCCTGAAGAGCAGATCGGCCTGGAGAAGGATAAGAGCTGGAGGAGATTCAGAGCCAGGATTCAAGAAGGAAGACTCTGAATTGCATCAGGCTTGACGGGGCTCTCTGCAGGAAGGGAAGTCACTTCTTTGGACAAGAGTTAACAGCAACTGCCTGGAGACAACGGTTCATTACAGGAAGAAGAATCTGTCGGAGAGATTTGAGAAGACACAGCAGATCTCTTCCCAGAGAGCGATCCAGCAGCTTCTGGAGACGACAGCTCGTTACACTTGTCCCTGTTCGGGCGCCAAATTGCGAAGTTCTGGTCTAGCTCTTCTTGTCAGGATAAGCAAAAGTCCTTGCCCCACGTGTGGACGCCAAGTGTAACGAGCTGTCGTCTCCAGAAGCTGCTGGATCGCTCTCTGGGAAGAGATCTGCTGTGTCTTCTCAAATCTCTCCGACAGATTCTTCTTCCTGTAATGAACCGTTGTCTCCAGGCAGTTGCTGTTAACTCTTGTCCAAAGAAGTGACTTCCCTTCCTGCAGAGAGCCCCGTCAAGCCTGATGCAATTCAGAGTCTTCCTTCTTGAATCCTGGCTCTGAATCTCCTCCAGCTCTTATCCTTCTCCAGGCCGATCTGCTCTTCAGGCACAGTGCTCTCTCTTTTATTCTCCCAGAGAATGGGCGTGGGATAATGCAAGGGCTTCTGGGAAGAACCACCCCAGCCAATGGGCTTGCTCCTTCTACCAAGTCAACCTGAGTTCTCACCTTGTAACTATCCAGACAACCTCAGTTCTCACTTAGTAATCCCAACACTAGACGGGAATTCATCTAATCTAACCGTTTAATTTTGCATATAAAGAAAACAATTATTGTCATCTAGAAGCAATAACATCCCTTTGAAATGGTAAGGAAGGACTGGTTCCTAAGTAGAGAAAGATACTCAGAAACCTCTTGTTTGGTCATTTCAGTCATCTCCTATTCTTTGTGACCCCATTTGGGATTTTCCTTGCAAAGATACTGGAGTGGTTTGTTATTTCCTCCTCCAGTTCATTTTACAGATGAGGAAACTGAGGGAAACAGAATTAAGTGATTTACCAAGTCACTCTGCCCAGAGGATGAATTTGAACTTCGGCTGATTCTGGACCTATCTAGCTATCTCAGAAACTTCTTAAAGAAGTCATTAATCTTCAGGAAGGATTTTGTGTTGTATAGTTGAAATAACACTAAGCTGGACTTCAGGGTGCCTGGACTATAGTTCTGGGTCTGCTACAGGGTTGTTTGAAAAAGAGATTTTACTTCTCCAAATCTCAGTTTCTCTGATTAACTATAAAATGGGTATAATAGTCCTTGCCTTGCTTACCTCATGAAGACTGTGAGGATTTATTGAGACAGTGTATGTGAAAGATATCTACTAAAAGTACAAAGTGCAATAAAAGTGTGAGGATGCACCAGTGTGGCCCCTGAAGCAGATATCATACAGGAATGAAACCCTGCTACTCCAATGAAAAGCTAATTTGCTGAAAGCCATAATCTTCAGTAGTATGAATTTACTTTTTCTGTCTTGAAAATTTCAGTAGCTCTTCCCATTATTATATGTAATTTTAATCTTCACTAGAATGATCAGAATACACCTATAGGCTTTCTTGAAGTGGAAGGACTTGGGATGTTGTTTTTGGATAGTAGGGCTAGATTCCCTTGCTTTGGTATTTGGGAGATGGGAAGGGTATAAGGTAAAGTAAGATAGGGCAGGTGGGGGTAGTCAAATGAATGCTTTTGGTTTTTTCTTCACTCAGTCTCCTGGGAGACAGATAATCTAGCATCTATTGTTATAAGGAAGCCCTGGCCAAAAAAAAATTAGGAATTGAATTTCATATGGGTGATCAGTGGGTATAGAGGTAGAAGACTCAGAATATTTACATAAAATCTTTTTTTTTAATTAAAGCGTTTTATTTTCAAAACACATGTTTGGATAATTTTCAATATTCACCCTTGCAAAACCTTGAGTTTTTTTCTCTCCGTTCCCCCCTACCTTCTCCCCTAGATGGCAAGTAATCCAATATATTAAACATGTGCAATTCTTCTATACATATTTCCACAATTATCATGCTGCACAAAAATATCAGATCAAAAAAGAAAAAAAAATGAGAGAAAACAAAAAGTAAGCAAACAACAATCGACAAACAACATAATCACTGGAATTGGCTTGAATCACCTCATTGTTAAAAAGAGCTATGTCCATCAGAATTGATCATCATATAATCTTGTCATTCCCATGTACAATGAATGATCTCCTGGTTCTGCTCACTTCACTCAGCATTAGTTCATGTATGTCTCTGTAGGCCTCTCTGAAATCATCCTCCTGAACATTTCTTTATAGAACATTCATATATAAGTTATGGAACTTATTCAGCCATTCTTCAACTGATGGGCATGCACTCAGTTTCCAGTTTCTGGCCATTACAAAGAGGGCTGCCACAAACATTTTTGCACCTTTTCCTTTAAGATCTCTTTGGGATACAAGTCCAGTAGTAACACTGCTGGATCAAAGAGTATGCACAGTTTGATAACTTTTTGAGCATAGTTACAAATTGCTCTCCAGAATGGTTGAATCCATTCACAGTTCCACCAACAATGCACCAGTGTCCCAATTTTTCCACATCCCCTCCAACATTCATCATTATTTGTTCCTGTCATCTTAGCCAATCTGACAGGTGTGTAGTGGTATCTCAGAGTTGTCTTAATTTGTATTTCTCTGATCAATAGTGATATAAAACACCTTTTCATATGGCTAGAAATAATTTCAGTTTTTTCATCTGAAAATTGTCTGTTCATGTCCTTTGATTGGAGAATTCTTATAAATTTGAGTCATTTCTTTATATATTTTAGAGATGAGGGCTTTATCAGAATCCTTAAATATATATTATCTTTGAAATTATCCCTGGAAACCATGACATTTGTCCTCCAAAGATCCAAATTCACAATGGCCAAAGGAATTATATCTTACAAAACAACTAGTTCCATCCCCTCATTTTATAGATGAATAAACTAAGGCCTAGAGATTGGAAATGACATGCTCAACATCTCCCAGGGGATGCAAGATGATGCAGTTTCTCCCCACCTCAAACAAAACCCATATTCCCTCTGCTCCCTTTCCCCCCTCCTACATCCTAATTTAAAAACATATAAACAAAGGATTTCTGAAGTACCAAGAACCAAACACATAGCTCTATTTCTAACTTGCAATCAATCTGTCAAGCCCTTATTGCATACCTACAAGAATATAATATTGTGCTAGGAGCAATAGGAGAAAAAAAAAAAAAAGGAACTCTGGTCTCAAGTTACTTAGTTACTTTCCCAATCTAGTTTGGGAAAAATCTTAGAACACAACACAAGATGATATATATTATAAAAGTAAGGAAGCCAGGCAGACTGTGTCAGTCTTTTTCACTTTGAAGTTGTAAGTAGCAAAAGTGAGAAAACCTCCGGGATAGTGTTTATTAGGTTGATTTTTTTTTTTTTTTCTTTCACTGACGTAGTGCTATTTGTCAAGGAAGGAATAAGAGACAATGAGTCAGGTGATTTGGAGACTTCTTTGTGGTGAAGCATTATAGCTCTGGGGGCCCACTCTTCCTGAGTGGTTTAGCCTGTGTGTCTCTGGGTTCCTCAGGGAAGTCTTGTGTGCCAGGCTATACTGCTAAATTTCCTGAGGTCATAAGCACAGATAATGAATCCGTGTCACAAAGTCAGCAGTGGACAGTGTCCTTGAAAGCACTTGAGTTTTAGTTGTGTATGGGTGTGCATGTATCAGAGGTCAAAGAAATCTGATACCTCTCTCTCTATGTGTATATTAAATATTATATATATATATGTATATTTACACATATATGTATATATGTGTGTATATATATATATATATATATATATATATATGCATTTATAAATCAAGTATGGGTGAGTACAACAAGCTCATCTAATTCTAGGGAAATTAGATGCCAACAACAGTACCAAAAGGGTCATCTCCTGATTGCTCTCTATGTTCAAAGGTGATCTAGCAAGGGTATTCTGATAAATGCTCAGAAATGACCAAATAATTGCTGAAACTTTCTCTGTTACATCGGCTAAACCCACCTCAGGCAAAAATGGGAAAATCTCATCTCTCATGGATTACATTCTTTCCTCTCAATTTCAAACCATGACCTTAAACTGTTATAATTACTAGTAATGGCCTTGTTATGAGAGAGGAAAGGAAGTGATTGGGAATTAAACTAGGCTGACACATTTTCCCAGCTCTGTGTCTTGGCAAAACAGTGGTGGGAAAGGAATTATGGATTCACTTTCATCCTCACCAAGCCCACCAGATATTGGTCAGCCCAGTCTGATGGATGCTTCTCTATACCTGGCTCTAGGCCACTCTCACCCCTCACTCTCCAAGCTTCCAATCCTGCTTGGCCAAGATGTCTCAGTTCTACATGATCTAGTTTTCAATCATAGGAAGCAGCACCTAATTGTCCTTCTATGACAGTTTAGAAGAAGCATGAAGAACCAAAGAGTTTTCCTTTTCTTTCACTCCATCTCTCCAGATGGCTTCTTGGCCAAAATCTAACCTCAAGCCCCAGAGTGCTAGAAATCTGGGGTATGCTGGCTAATTTTTGTGAACCTGTGCACTAGTCCATATATATCTTTGTCATTCATATCTTCCATATCTATTGTTATATATGTGACTATCTAGCTTTGTTTTTCAAAATCACATGGTTTGGATTACAAATGTTATAAAAGTGCCTAAAAGGAAAAGATCTATACAGGATGAATTTTTTGGGGAAGGCTTCATGAAATAAAAGGCTGGTTTCTGCAGGGTAGTGAAAGTGGCATTCTAGGTATCAAAAACCTAGAAGTGGAGGAGGCAATAAGGAGACCATCAGGAGATAAGTAAGATGAGGGAGAATCAAATTGTGGGGGCCTTGAAAGGCAAGAGTAAAGTTAAATCTTCATGTAGCAGGCTTCAGTCTTCATGTATCCACTGAAAGTCTTTCTGAAGAGGAATAAAATGGATAGAGAGATAGTGGGGGAATTGGGATAAGTAGCAAATAATATAATATCTTGAGGAAGATTTTTGCTCCAAAGGTTTAGGGTATGTAAGAAGAGAATGCAATAAGAAGTTGTCACTTGTATTTAGTATCATAGTTCTATTGACCTTTTATGCTAAGATATTAATGAAAACATATCAGTGAAATTAGTGCTAAATTTAACTTCTTAAAATAAGGTTTTTGCATAGAGACATTTCTGACTAGCTAAATTGGAAATGCAAATCAATACACATGGAAGGAAAGTCAGGCAACCTGAGAGAAATGGGCCACAGTCTAACTGAAACAAGGCACTTCTCTTTTTTTGGCCCTTGCTGTTTTTATGTCTAAAAAGAAGGGGTTGGACTAAGGTTTCTAAGGTTCCTTTCAGGTCTAACATTCTAGGATTCTGTGAACCTATGATTCCAGGAATAAAAGTTTAAACATTGGACAAAACTGGGGTGGGATGGAGAATGGGGGTGAAAAGAGAGGGTATAAAACTAGAGGGCTAAAGGTGAGTTTAGTCTCTGAAAACTCATTCCTGCTGCCCATTGGAGGAGTCCCCCTCACTGACAGATGCAAATTAAACCATCTAATATTCCCTTGCAAGGAAGAGCTGATTAGTAATTAAAGGGCTTAAAAAAATAACGCCATTAAAGCTAATGCCATCAAAATCAGAACTTCAGACTCCAGTTCATAATTATGAATATACCTTGAGATTCATTGGAGAGAGGCCATTTACATTTTAACACATACTACACAGGCATCAGAATTCCACCTTTTCCCCTCTCATTAAAAGACCCATTTCATTCATTTATTCATTCATGCGTTTTAAAGTCTAGAAAAGGCTGGTCATTTCAGAAAGAATGTTTCATCAGCCAGACCTGTGCTTGGTCCTATGGGAGATACAGGGAAGAAGAGCCAGGCTCTCTCTCAAGAAACTTATATTCTAATTGTTTCACAAATGAGTTGAGAAATGAAAAAAAAAAAAAAAATCCTATGTAATCAAGCTCCAAGGGCAGTGGTGGAGGAGGAAGGGGAGAAGAAATTTTGGCAGAACTCAATGGGATGGCTTCAGGGAATAGGAGGTGCTTGAGTCAGCCCTTGAAAAATGAGTGGGATTTATGCAGGAAGGCGGCTATCTCCTTATTTGTCACATGATTTGGACTTTTCTGGATACAATTTGACTATTTACAGTAATGGTATGAACCTTAGATTTTACATCACTTCTAAGGCAAAATATTTATTCTCATAAAATCTGCTCTTTGGAAAATAAGGATTGACAGCTACATTAAAAAAAAAAAAAATCCCAAATGACCATTTGTTTTTAAAACACGAAACTGCAAGGAAGTCTTCATTATCGGTGAATCAATAGATATTTACTGAACCCTTCAAGCCTAATTAGAAAGAAAACACACACACACACACACAAATTTAGATGACTAAGAGTATGCAAGTTAACACAGAAAATAAGGATGTAGGAATTCAGAGGAGGAGAAGACATACACTGGGGGTGATTGAGAAGACATGGAAGAGCTTAGGAGCGGGGACCTGAGCTGGTCTTTCTGAATAGGTAGGATTTGAATAGGCAGGGAAGGAAAGGGTATCACCACTGGCAGGGATGATGGTAAGAGCAAAGGATGTTGAGGTGGGAATGGATCTGCCCAAGGGCAGTGAGAAGTGGGGCTCTCTGACTAGATGAGAGGGTCTGGGAAAAGGGATAATGGAACGTAGCATTCAAGAGACTAAGACTAAGTTATGCTGTACCTTGAATACCAGGCTGAAGAGTTTTTACTAAACTCTGAATGGTCTTTAATAGTAAAAGCAGTTGTCAGTGAACTAATTGACTCTCAGAGAATTTCTTATTAACTGAAGGAAGACAGGAACAAGGTGCTTAATCTTAGACTTGGTCTCCTGGTTGAATGGAGCCTCCAAGACTTCATCACCCTACTTCAGGTGGCTTAGCAGCCAGTTTCAGACAGCACCAAATTCACCTCAACGGGGCCATCTGTGCCGGTTTTGGAGACAAGAATCTAGTGGTTTTTTTGACAGCTGCACAGTAAGAAGGTTCTGACACTGGCCAGGTAGGAGGGGAGGTAGCAGATAATAATGGATTAGAGCCAAGAAGACTTGAGTTCTAATGCTTCCTCAGACACTGAATGTCATAATATGACAGACTAATGACATAATATGACCCTGGAAGTCATAATACCTCATGGGTTCAGTTTCCCGAGTTGTAAAATGGGGATAACATATGATTATAGGAAGATGCTTTGCTGACATCACAGTGCCACATGAAAGTGGGTTATTATTACTGTGGAAAGGAATGGGAAAACTGCATACCTGGGTTCTAGCCCTTCCACTAATTTACTTTATGACTTTGGTCAAGGATTATGAAATGTCAGAGCTAGAAAGATCATAGAAAGAGTTGGAAGGGACCCCAGAAGTTGTTGGGCTAGTTGCCTGAGAACCTAGAGATCCTCTAGTCTAATGTTCCCATTTTCTTGGTGAATAAACTGAGGCCCAGGGAGGTTAAGTGTCATGATAGCTAAGAAGGAGCAGAATCCAGTTTCAAACTGAAAACCATTGACTAAAAAAAAAAAAAAAAAAAGCTTGCCCTTAGGCAATACTGCTCTTTCCAGGCCTTTATTTCTTCATCTGTAAAATGAGAGGATTGGACTGACCAAGACATGACCTCTATGTTCCCTCTGGCTGGAACATTCTCTTTTCTCTCTATGAAGGCCCATTTCATTCTAAAAGAGATGAGATTTGTTAAAGGAATAGTCTCTGTTCTCAGTATAAAATCTTGCTCCAACTCTCATTATTTCCCCAGAGGCTTGATAATTTGAGGGTTAAGAAACAAAAGTTTGGGGAGGGAGATTAAAAAAAATACATAAATATCAGGGCCAGACAGGCCATTTTCAGACAGTCCCTGGGGCCTAGTCAGCTATTAAAGATGGAAATTATATATTCATAACACAGGATATTGCTGCTTGCTTATTTATAACTTGCTCCATTTCAAGAATATTTATTCTAGACAGGGAGGCTTGATAATTTTCATCCAATCTACTTCTCATAGCTTAGGGCAAAAAGAAGGAAACAGCTCAATTGAAAAAGAGGTTTTCCATTATTGTCAGGTAAGGACAGAACAAGTCGATCTCATTTCTGTCTGATGTAGGAACTGAATCAGATCCTAGACTGCCGGCAGGCCGGGCCAGGCCAGTTCCCAGTAACCCATGGTAGGTGCAGGGCTCCCTAGGTAACAGATCACCGTTTCCTTCTACAATCAGGGAATCTTGCAACTTCAAAGCTGGATGGGATAGCCAATGGGAAAGGAAGGGGGGCGTTAGGTAAGTACCACAAGGTACTGGGAAGTGACTGCCAGCTTTGCTCAATTTTTCTCCTCTTAGGACTATTCAAATATTGTTACAGAGGGAAGCATGGTAGACTTTGAAGATCGACTGGGTAGAGTTTTGTGTCAGGGAACAAAGAATGAGAGGTTCCCAGGTTCGGACACCAGCCTTTTTATTAACTGGCATGAGTTACTAAAGTAAGTACCTAAATCCCACTGGGTCTCAATTTCCCCATCCCTTCAATAATACCATAGAACCCTAATGAAACACTTTGAAGCTCCTAGAGCTATGGAAGGAGTGGTTGGGGAGTCTTACAAAGGACTGAGCTCCTTTCCTTAAACCTGATTGAAAAAGGGCTGAACAAGGCCGGTGATTGCCTTTTCAGGATGCTACATGTGGAAGAAGTCGGTATGAGAGGCAGCACGGTGTAAGAACAAAAGAATGACACAGGTACATCTGTGCTTCATGCATGGTAAACACTTTAAAAATGCTTTTTCCAAGTGGGGAGGTCCTGGGCTGAAATTCTACCCCCTACCCATATTAACTCTGGCAAAGGCACTTAATATTTGGGTGCCCACCTAATTCTAAGACTAAGCTTCGGATCCATGGCTAATCTGCTTTGGGAGAGGGAGTTTATATCTTGGGAGTTCCATGTACATCACAGGATTAATAAATAAAGACTAGATGACCTCTAAGGTATCTCTATTCATTAACATTTTTTGCCATTTTCAGGACATGTCCCAGTTTGTGATATACCTGGAGAGCAGAGGTACTGGGCAGAGTAGAATTGATGAGGAGGGGGACAGCACTTACCTAGGATTTTAGGAGATCTGAACCTGCCTCGCCCGGTAGGGCCATTTATGATGGCCTCCTGGGGCTGGCAACATTACCTTTTGTAAGGCCAGATTTGCTCATGAGCAAAGAAAAGGTGTTGGACTAGATGTATGGGAAGGTCCCTTCCAAGCTAACATTCTGTGATTCTATAATTTACAGGCTGATGATGAGTGTTTTCCTGTTTGGATGGGATGTGTTAGTTGGAGGAGCTGATGTTTACCCACCATTAATGATATTTGTATTAGAGCACAGGAGTGGCAGGCTGGGGGGAGGAGGAGAGGTGCTATGCAAATTAGAAAAGACTAGCCTTGGAATTCTCAAACACCAGATTGGACGCTTTTAAAAAAATGTCTGTATTGTGTTTATGCTAATGGATCTCGGGCAGGCTTTTTATTTGATTTGTGAAATGATTTTGACAATCTGCTGGCACCTGGAGAGTCTAGCCCTTCTCTATATACACAAAATGGTTTCCAGTGGTTATGGAGAGATGGGAGGGAAGCGACAGGGGGCACAGGTTTCTTCTGGGTAAGTCATGGGAGGACATGGAAGAATTGGGGGAAGAGAAGACCCCAGAAATTTGGTATTAGAGGCCCCGCTGGGAGGAGGGATACATGTGTAATAATCTTTCTGACCCTCTTACTGCTTCAAGAACCACAATGCCCTTAGAATAATAGATCTAAATCTAAGGATTTAGAAAGACCTTTAGAAGTTATCTAGTCATTCAATAGTGGAGAAAGGTGAGACGCAGGCAGTTTAAGTGATTTTCCAAGGTGAAAAACCACGGAGGGATAAACTACCTCCAAACCTTTTCCTTCATAGCCCAGCACCTAGCTGGGAACCAGCTAGTGAAAAATGGAGGCATCTGCCCATGGCTCTTAGAGGTTGCCCTCCTGAATTAAAGAACTGTGGCAAGCATCCAAGTCCCAGAACCTGTATTTTTTTTTTTTTTCTCATTTTGTTTCAGACCCGAGCCTGCAGTTGGGTCAGGGCTTAAATGTCAAAGCCAATGAAGTGTTGAAAAGGCTTTATTGCTTTTCAGGAGGCCGATTACAAACACCTCCTCCTAGGTAAAGAGTAATATTGTGGGATGAAGGAGCAGAGAGCTTACCAGGCAGCACTGAGCAAAATTCCCCATAGGGAGCTGCCATCTCCACCTCCTTCCCCCTCCTTTCCTTCCCCACCCCGGAGCCAGAGCAGTTATCAAAGAGACAGTCCTCTCTCATCTGCTTTCCACCTTTAACAAGGTGAAGGACACATGAGTCAGGCCGCAGACTCCAGTAATGAGACTTTCCGTTGGCAATAAGGGTAATGGAAGAAAATCAGCTTTTCTCTTCCTGGGCCAGGGAAGTAATGGCCCCAAGGTGCCACTTTTACATGTGTTGCTGGTCCAGAGAATTTGTTTGTTATTGTTCTGGGTGGGCTTGGCTTTTATTTTTAAAGCCCCTAAAACATTATTTGTTTCCTGAAGGTAGCTCTAGAAGGTTATTAGAAGAGAATTTTCCCCATCCTGTCACTGCCTCCAAACCAAAACCAAGCTAGACCAAGAAATAACATAGGTATATTGCATTTTAAATGAGCAGCAATATTATAAAGTAAAGATTGCTTTCCTTCTGAAAAGGAAAGGTTAACCAAGTAAAAAGATGCAATAAGCTTTCTGAGAGGAAAGGGGGGGGTGTCCTAATCCTCACTCACCTATTGACTTACCTCTATAAACCTGGGAAGGTCATTTTGCTTCTAGGATGGGTCTCAATTTTCTCACTTGTAAAATTAGAGATTTGAAATCCTAAGATTTTAGGTCAGGTCTTGTGCTTGAAGAAAAAAGCATATGATTGTATATAGATATGAAAGAGAACTCAGTGGCTATCTAGTTTAATCTCTGCTTTTAAATCTGAGGAAGTCAAGGTTAAGTGCAAGGTTAACATATGTGTAAAGACAGAGTCTTAGTCAGAATCCACGCCTTTTAACAACAAAACCAGCATCCTTTCTATGTCACATTGCTCAGATAGAAGGATGTTTTCTCCTTCACAGAGTGGCCCTAAAGACATTCATGTTCCCTTATCATTTTTATGACATTTTCTTTTTTTCTTTTCTTTCTGAAAGCAATCAGGGTTATGTGACTTGTTCAGGGATACAAAGCTAGTAAGTATCTGAAGTTGGATTTGAACTCAGATTTTCCTGACTCCAGGGCCAGTGCTTATCCACCTTGCCACCTAGCTGCCTCTTTATGACATTTTCAAGACATCTTTCCTTAGTCCCTTAATGTCTTTAGAAAGGCACTGTGCCTGGCAGGGTGGCAAGGAAGGGGAAGGAAAACACTGGCCTGGAACTGGCGAATCTGGAGATCTACCTAATTTCATTTACTCCCTTTCCAGACTTTCTTGGAGTAAGAGCTGCTAGAACAATCATTTTGGCCCTTGAGGCCCAGTCTGAACTACATTTACACATGTGCAAGATGGGAAGGACTCCAACATTCACATCACATCATCAATGCAGGAAGTTTTCCTCAGAGATTGAGAGGTGATGGAGGAGATCAGGACCGGAGGGGTTTGATCACAAAGACAAGCAGAAATGATTCAGGGACAATTCTTGCTGGGTAAGTCCAGTGAATGAACCCACATTCCTAAAATCCTTTCTTATTCTCTGTATATCCACATGGACGGAATCCAGTTCTCTGCCCTTTCTCCAACAACCAGATTTTTTTTCCCCTGTCTTTTCAGGAGAAAAGAAAGCCCAGAACAAAGATTCCTAAATCTCCTTTTTCTGCTACAGGCTTTTTTACACTAACTGGGAGGTCTGTGGGCTTCTATTCAGAGTACTTGTGTGTGTTTTTTTTTTAATTTTATAAATATAAAATTTTTTTGACAGTATATATGCATGAGTAATTTTTTTTTTACAAGATTATCCCTTGTATTCATTTTTCCAAATTTTCCCCTCCCTCCCTCTACTCCCTCCCCTAGATGACAGGCAATCCCATACATTTTACATGTGTTAACAGTATAACCTAGATATAATATATGTGTGTAAATCCAATTTTCTTGTTGCACATTAAGAATTGGATTCCAAAGGTATAAGTAACCTTTGGTAGATAGACAGTAGTGCTAACAGTTTACATTCACTTCCCAGTGTTCCTTCTCTGGGTGTAGTTGTTTCTGTCCATCATTGATCAACTGGAAGTGAGTTGGATCTTCTTTATGTTGAAGATTTCCACTTCCATCAGAATACATCTTCATACAACATTGTTGTTGAAGTGTACAGCGATCTTCTGGTTCTGTTCATTTCACTCAGCATCCGTTCATATAAGTCTCTCCAAACCTTTCTGAATTCATCCTGCTGGTCATTTCTTACAGAGCAATAATATTCCATAACCTTCATATACCATAATTTACCCAACCATTCTCCAATTGATGGACATCCATTCATCTTCCAGTTTCTGGCCACTATGAAAAGGGCTGCCACAAACATTTTGGCACATACAGGTCCCTTTCCCTTTAGTATTTCCTTGGTATATAATACCAGTAGTATTACTGCTGGATCAAAGGGTGTGCACAGTTTGATAACTTTTTGGGCATAGTTCCAAATTGCTCTCCAGAATGGCCGGATTCTTTCACAACTCCACCAGCAATGTATTAGTGTCCCAGTTTTCCCACATCCCCTCCAACATTCATCATTATTTGTTCCTGTCATCTTAGCCAATCTGCACAGGTGTGTAGTGGTATCTCAGAGTTGACTTAATTTGCATTTCTCTGATCAGTAGTGATTTGGAACACTCTTTCATATGAGTGGAAATAGTTTTAATTTCATCATCTGAAAATTGTCTGTTCATATCCTTTGACCATTTATCAATTGGAGAATGGTTTGATTTCTTATAAATTAGGGTCAGTTCTCTATATATTTTGGAAATGAGACCTTTGTCAGAACCTTTAACTTTAAAAATATTTTCCCAATTTGTTACTTCCCTTCTAATCTTGTTTTTAGTTTGAGGTAATCAAAATTTTCTATTTTGTGATCAATCAGAGTACTTGTTTTAATGCATAAAATAAATCACACGGGAATATAAATAAAATCAATCAGTTATATTGTGATGTAATTATGAAACAAAATTTTAAAAACCAAATTCATGGACCAGTTTATGAATCCCAGGGCTAGAGTGTGGGCCCTTCTAAGTGAGAACTCAGAGAACTAACTCAGAATAGTTCTATTCCTTAATTCAAAGGCCCCACAAGTGTCTTTTTCAAACTAAGTAAAAAATCTATTTAAATGCAAAAGAAATCACATTTCTTTGTAGGAGGGAGATAGTGGATCCTTCCTTTTCAAATTTTTTCTTAGTATTGTTGAACTTTCTTTTAGATATTATAGGACTAATATCTATCAGACCCTATCAGGGTCTTTCCTTCTAACCCCCTACATGGCTTAGGCTAGATTTTCCCTAAAAGACAACCAAGCCAGTTCTTGATTGGCTGATTGTTATAAGGGGTAGGGCTTTCTGGTAGTCTCAGGACACATTCATATCATTTCCCTATTATTTTAGATCATAAAAAGGTTTAGGGGGAAAACCAGACCTTCAGGCTTGGTGGATATCTTGAGATCACACTAGTCACCAATCCTGACCTGCTCACCAAGTATATTTCTGAATGAAGATGAAGGCTGGGGAGTAGGGTCCTCTGCCAAGGCTAAGTAGTGCTATTATATCCTTTTTGAATATCCTTGCTATATTAGGGCTAGGTAAACTTCCTTTTGTTAATTGGTAAATGACCTCATTTCATCCTAACATCAAACCTGGATTAACGGGATTCCCTCCACTGTCAGGTCTGCCCCTAACAATCTCTCTAACAAGCATTGCCTTCATGGAATCACAGTTCTCAGAACAGGAAGGGATTGCATAGGCCAGCCATCTAGTTCAACTTGTCCTAGAAAAATAACAAATAATTTTCTCTATCAACTCTCCAACAATCGGTCATCCAGTATGACTTAGATATAAGGGGTAGCATATAAACAAGTTGGAAGAATAAGAGAAAGATTTACAGTTGAGGAATAGTTTATAACTAAACAAGGTATAGAGAGTGCTACAGAAGAAAAGGTGGACAGTTTTTATATACTATAAATATTATATATAATATTATAAGATTTTAAAAATATATAATTTTAATGTAAGATAATATTATAAGATTTTAATATAAGATTAAAAATTACACAAACAAAGCCAATGTAATTATTATTTAGAAGGAAATAACTAGTTTAAAAAATCTTTGCATCAAGTTTCCCTGATAAGAGACTTATTTCCAAGATACATAAGAAACTGGTTCAAATTTATAAGAATAGGAGCCATTCCTCAAATGATAAAATATCAAAAGATGAAATCAAGCAGTTTTATAAGGAAGAAATTCAAGCTATCGATAGCCATATGAAAAATTTTCACTAATAATTAGAGAAATGCAAATTAAAGCAACTCTGAGGTTTTGTCTCTTATCTATCAGACAGCAAGGTTGACCAAAAAAAGGAAAATGAAAGATGTTAGAGAGATGATGGAGTCTGGTACACTCATGGATTTTTGATGGAGCTGTGAATTGCTCCAGTTATTCTGAAAAACAGTTTAGATCCATGACCCAAAGTTACCATATTGTACATGCTCTTTGGATCAGTAATAGCACTTCTAGGTCTATATCCCAAAGAGATCAAAGAAAGAGGAAAAGGATCCATCTCTTTAAAAAAAAATTTACATTTATTAATTATGGTGCCAAAGATCTGGAAATTAAGGGAATGTTCATCAAATTAGGAATGGCTGAATTAAGTGTTTAATATGAATGTGATGGAACACTATTGTGCTGTAAAAAATGAGGAAAGGGAGGGATTCAGAGAAATGTGGGAAGATTTGTATGAATTAGTGCACATTGAAGTGAGTAGAACTAGGAGAACAACTTATACAATAGCAACAACAATGTGAAGATAACTTTGAATGCCAATCAAGGCAACAACCAGCTGTGGTTATATCCCATGGAGACCAACAATAATAATAGCCAGCACTTACACAACACTCTCTTTGAGCCAGGTACTGAAGGGAACACTTTACAAGTATCTTGTTTTTAGCCCACAATAACCCTGGAAGGGAGGTGCTAATATTCTTCCCATTTTACAGTTTGCATGCCTGGTTTGAATCCTTAACTTGATTCTTGTAAGCTGTAGAAAATACAGACAAGTCGTTTAACCTCACTGTTTCTCTATTTCAATTTCTTCATCCATAAAATGAGGATAATAAAAGACTGTTTTTCTTAAAGAGCTGAGTGAGGAAAATTAATTTGTAAAAAAATGTGTTCTATAAATGTGAGAACTATTCACACTCATAATTCCTCCCCCTCTACCACATACACATACACACACTCCTACAGTCCCTGAATGTAATCATAGACACAACAAGGAGCTTTGCGGGCTATTTTCATCTCTTTCTGCCCCACCTCTAGGAGAGCCCCCCCTCATTGTTCCAGCACTCTTCATATCCAATCCCAGGGCAATATCAACACTTAGAGCAATTCAGAATAATGGATTCATAATGGAAAGAAACCTCAGAGATAATTTTCTTCTATAGAATGTAAGCTCCTTGAGGGTAGAGACTATTTGTTCTCACCTTTGTATCCTCAAGGCCTTGTAAGACACTTACTAAATGATTACATTGATTGCTCTAATCCAACCTCTAGTTTTATTGAGAGAAAACTTCAACTGTAAACTGAGACCTAGAGAGGCTGACTTATCTAGTCAGTCACATAGTAAACCCAGAGCTGGGAATCTTCCTTTGACTTCAAATTAACAGTCTTCACAGCACCAGCTCACAAACCTTGCAATTACCATCTCATTCCTCCCAATATTCCACTAAGAAGAGATCATACAGCCTTTGCCTGTTCCTATATTCTACTAAAATCAATGTCCCCTCCTTCCCTTCTTATCCTCCCAACCCCCAGCCTTGCTCTGCTTTCTGTAAGGATGCTGCTGCCATTTTATTATCTGCTGTTGATCTTGCTCAGCTGGCCTAAAATGTCCACTAGGTTACTTGTCCTTCCCACTAAAAATCAGTTTAAATCTAGAAGTTAAAAACCTTCAGCCATTAGGGGGCGGGGGGGAAGATGGTTTTTGGATAGTGCAGATCATTTCTATCTAAACATAGTGGGTGAGAGAAGAAGGGGCTTTCAACCTCATTAAGTGGGATCTGTGCTCAGGGAACTATCGAGAAGATAAAGATGTAAGCTCTTCAAATCATCTTGACCTTTTGAATTGGGTAACTCTGCCCAGTCTTGCTTGTTAATCCTTTATAACCATCTCTCACCTATAAATGGGGATAAAACATATGTAGCTAGTATGTATTTTACATCTCTCAGCAACAACCATAGAGTACTGCACTTTTGTGGGGAGGGAATGGGGCCCAGATCTATTTCTGTCTTATTAATAAAATAGGTCAGTGGTATTCTTTTTATTATTATTATTTTTTGCTGAGGCAATTGGGGTTAAGTGACCTGCCCAGGGTCACACAGCTAGTGTCTGAGATCAGATTTTATCTCAGGTCCTTCTGACTTCAGGGCTGGTGCTCTATCTGGTCAGTGGTATTCTTGAATGCTACTTGAATGGTGGGTTTGCAGTTTATATGCCCTTGGAAGAGTGAGTGTTCCAAAGGGAGGTAATCAACTCTGATTGGTTAATAATAAATGAAAAAAAAAAGAATATTACAGTGAGATATGGGCTCATTCTAATGATAGTCTTAGGGATATATGACTGGTCATTCAAGTCTTGGTCAAAGAGACATCAATTTCCATATTGCCTATCATACAAAAGGAGAATCTACATGATCTGAGTAAACACAATGAGCAAAAATCCATCCCTTTACCTAAATTTAGAATTTCTTTACTGTTTCTGATTAGATCAGAATTAGATCTGATTAGATCTTAGCCTAAGATTTTCCATGCTGCCTGATTTCTGGATGAGGAAGTAGAAAGGGAGAGGGGAAGGGGAGGGAAACCTTGGTCATAATTCAATATTTAGTTAGTAAATACAAGAAAGAAATAATCATTTCTTCCAATTTCATTGGTTAGAAAACTTGTAGTAAGGAAATTCCATCTAACAAAGCAAATCAGCAATGGATCTGCATTTGAGAGATGCCTGGGGCCATTGAGCCAAGTGACCTGCTTTAGTTCATGTCAGCTGTGAGTCTTGAAGCCAAGTTTTCCTGACTCCATCCAGTTTGCCATGGTACCTCTCCCCATCATAGTTATTAAAGTGATGCTTCAGCTGTGGGTTTGGAACTGGAAAAGAGACCTTTGAAATCATCATTTTGCAGACAAGGAAGCAGATCAAGAGAGATTTGTTGAGTTGGTATAGTTCTCAGGTTAAGCATGGTAAAAAGTAAAACAAAACAAAACAAAACAAAACAACCTGACATTTAGAGTTTAAAAAGCTGGCATTTTAGATACGTTATCTCACTTGGTCTTCTCAAGGACCCAATGAGAGAAGTATTATCCTCATATAACAGATGGAAATATATAACAAATGTTAATTGATGGGTTCATTCATGGTCACACAAGTAGGTACCAAAAAGCAGGATTCCAACTTAGATCTTTTCTGCCTCTGGGTCCACCATGTGTCCTTTCTCCAGGTAGAGGATGGGAAGAATAAAGTCTCTTTGACCAGGACTTGGATGGTCCAAGTCACATAGCCCCAGAATTATGATATGAGCCCATATCTCACTATAATATTCATTTTCTCTCCTTAATTATTACCAATCAGAGTTGATTGCCTTCCTCAGGAATACCCACTTTTCAAGGGCATATAAATTGTAAACTCACCACCATAGGATCTTTGGCATTTAAGAATATCAATAACTTATTTTATTAATAATGCACAAATAGATTTGGGTTCCACTTCTCTCCCCCCAAAAGTGCAGTGCACCATGATTAGTGCTGAGAGATATAAAGAGATATGCATTTATTGTTACAAGAATTATGAGGAAAAAACAAAGTGTGAGCTGGGAGGATCTGGGAAAACTTCACAGAGGAAGTCTCTATTGCACTTTGAAGGAAAGGCAGAGAAAGATTGGGAAAGGTGGAGGGGAGGAAGAGGAAAAAACTTGGTGAGTTTGTGGAAGTTGAAGAAGGCTGAAGATCAGAGAACAACTTAGAGTCCAGTTATATGCAAGATATAACATGTGAAAGGAAAATGTTGAGAATTGAGTCATAGCTACAGATTGGTATCAGATTATGGAGCACGAACATGAAACTAAGAAATTTGTATTTGTGCTATGTGTGACATTGGTCAGGTTGTCTTATTGATCAACCTCAGGTTCTCAGTTTCTTCACCAGTAAAATAAGAGGGTTCAAGGGCCCAGTGATGGCGTTTGTGACCCATAATGGAAAATGAAGATTTTTGAGCAGCAAGTGACATGGATAGCCATGTGTGCATAGGTGTATGCATGTGTGCACATGTGTGTGTGTGTGTGTGTGTGTGTGTGTGTGTGTTTGGACTGAGCTTGACACTTCATCAGTACAGGGAACTTCCAAAGATAAAATTCCATTCGTCAACGCAGACCAGCACCTGCTCTGTAATCCACTGTATCATGGTGTTGCTCTGGGGATAGATATTGAGAGACCAGGACTTGGGTCTGAGATTTCTTGACTCAGTGACTTGCTACTCTCTGTGCTCCAATGTTTTTGGCAGCACATGGAGGATGGATTAGAGAGGGAAAGAATTATAGCAAAGGAAACAAGATAGCAGGCTATTCCTACTGCCTAAGCAAGAGAGATAAGGGAGAGGGAAGGTAGAAACACGCACTTATTAAGTACCTACTACATGCCAGGCACTGTTCTAAAGACTTTACAAACATGTATTATCCCATTTGATTCTCCCAATCATGCTGGGAGGTAAGGTACTGTTATTACCCCCATTTTACAGTTGAGAAGGCAAATAGGTTAAAGGTCTTCCCAGGATCACAGCTCTATCCAGTGTACCACCTAGCTGCCTCCAGGGCGAGGGACTGGAGAGTGAGTGATGGACAGAGAAAGAATGGAAATAGAGGGGAAAGGATTTGGTGACTAACTTGGATGTGAAGAAAAGCAGTAAAGGAGATGTCCAAGAAGATTCCAAGGTTGTGTGACTCGGAAGTCCATTATGTCATCAATAGGAATAAAGATATTGGCAAGAAGTACAGGTTCGAGGAGAAAAATGGTGCCTAGTTTTGGATGGACTGAGTTTAAAATGGGGATCAGCTCATCTGCTTCACTAACCTTGCAAGGAGCCATTGAGAGTGCTGCGAGTCTGCCATTTGTTAGCCATCCAGGTGACTTTGAACAAATCATTTAATCTCTTTGAGGCCATTTTCTAATTTTTCTAATTTGTAAAATGAGAAGGTTGGATTTCAGTTGATCTTTGAGGTCCCTGCCAGCTTAAGATCCACGTTTCCTTTGGTCTGATGGCTGGCCTTTAAGGTAAGTTTCCATCCTAAATATTATCCTAAAAAATAAAATCTTTCAGAGAGAGATGTTTTGAGAAATACCAACTCTTATGAAAGGGTAAGGGGTTATTATTAGAGTTGTTTCTGCAGGAAGGGGGGTGGGTAGCACAGAGGCACTATGATCTCATTGTCCCAGTGACCACAGGCACACATGGGTTTGAGAGTTGAGGGGACCGGGGCTTGGTCTGTGGTGAGGTCAAGCTTATCCTCTATGAGCAGAATTCCCTGTAACTTCTAGTTTGATAATTTTAACCTATTAAAAAAAATAAAACAACAAGAACTCCTTAGCAGCACAGCACAAATGGGAAAAAGGTCACTTTGGGCCATAGTAAGTTCCCTTTCTGGTACAGGTTTCTAAGTAGGATTGGAAGATCTGTTGTTAGGGATGTTGGGGAAGGAATTCCTGCTCAGGTACAAGGCTTAACCCAATTTAATTAGATGACCTTAGATTCCCTTTCCAATTCTAAGGATTCTGTGGTTATGTAAAAGTGAAATTCTCATGGGGAAAAGGAAATCCTGAGCATCTCTGAATATGCCCCATTAAAACAGCAGGAGTCAATGGTCAATTTAAACCCACCTGGAAGCAAACTTCAGAGACGTCAGAGACCATCTAATGGACCCCTCACTTTCTGAAGGAAGCCCAGAGTGGGTGAGGGACTTGCCAAGGGTCAGAGTCATCATGGGTAAGAGGCAGGATCTGATCCACGGCCCACTGTCTGTTCTTCCAGGCCATAGCGGTGCCTTTCTCCAGCATCCCAAGTCCGACCCATCTGGGTGGGTCACTCACCTCATCTTCCTCAGCTTCCTCCTCTTTGGAGGAGGGGGCACTTCTGTTCTGCCCTCGATCCTCTGCCCGGGAGGAGCCTGATCTGACAATGAAGGATTTCAGTGTCCCAGAAGGGCAAGGAAGATTGGAGTCTTGGAAGGGAATCCTGAGAGGTGAATGCTTAAACCCAAAGACATGGTGGAATTTCAGGCTGAGGAGAGAAGGGAGTCTTTTCTCTCCAATGACATCATAACACAGAGCTAAGAGGGGTAAGCCGCCCTAATAAAGCCACCCACTCCCTTCAGGACTCTGAACACCGAGAAGGCCCTCATGAAAAGAGCACAGAGTTGGAGGTAAGACTACGGGCTCACCCTCAGTCAGTGGAGGTGAGGGCTCTGGCCCAGCCCCTCAGCATCTCATGGGCCCAGTAGTTTTCCACAAGTAGAAGTTAAGCCCACACTGAGCAGACTTGCCTCCCTCTCGCCTCCAGGGGCATAAACTGAGGATCTCCTAAACAAGTCACATTCCTGGCATGCCGGGGAGCCTGGGAAATGAGCTCCTGTTCCAAAGTCCAGCTCCCTCTTGTCCGAGATTCCACCATTCATGATGCATTCCTTGGATTAAGCATTGCTTTTCTCCCAGGAATCCTCTTTCAAAACACTAATCTGCCCCAGAGGCAGTGCAGGGGCTTTATCAGATCCAAGTGCAGCGGGAGAGCAGAGGTATCCTAAAGGAGGGGGTGCTGATGGAGGCAGAAAGGAGCGCTGGAAAAGGAGCCCTTCTGAGGTGTAATGGTAGAGGAAAAGGGAGACACTTCTAGGGGCCAGGGGGAGGGGGGGAAGATGGGACCAAGGCTTTATGTGATCCTGTGATCTCGGTGGACCTCAGCTTCCTCATCTGTAAAATGAAATGGGGGACCCAGTAATTTCAAAAGTTCTTCTTTAACTGTACACTTCACTGTATCATAACTATAGATGGGTTGGAGACTCGGGTTCAGCCTGAAATCTGTCTCTGGATAGAATTCCCCTCTCCATTCCCTACCTCACCTCAAGAACTGGCAAGGAACAGAATTTAACTGCTGTTCTCCTACCCTATGAGAAAGTCCTACGAAGATCCATGCCCCTACCCCCAACTCCCAGCCCAAGACTTCTAGATCTATTGGGGAAATGCCATCTTCCATTCCCTTTCCATAGGCTTCTCTCCAGTCAGCCGGTCAATAAGCAAGTACCCACCTACCAGGACTGTTGTGAAGATCAAGTGAGATACTTGTAAAAATCACTTAATACAGAGCCTAGAACGTGGGATGCTCTACATAAATGCTTCTTCTCTCCCCTGCTGCCCTTCACTCCCCTAGGCCCTGCCTAAGTCTCCTTCTATGGAGCATTTCTCACATCACCCACAGTCACTTCTCCCTCTGAATGTTCCTGCATTTGCTAACCACCCAGTGCCCAGACCTGCCCTCCCGAAATGTCTCCACCCAGGTCTGTACTGTCCAGTGTTAGACTTCTTCTCAGTGGAAGAAAAGATGAGGGGAAAGAGTCTGGACTTGGAGTTAGAGGAGCTTAGTTATAAATCTCACTTACTGGTCCTCTGGCACCTTTACCAAGTCACCTGACTTCCATGAGTCCGTTTCCTCCCCTGTTAAAAATGAGAGGGCTGAACTAGAGTTGTAAAGTAGCTGGAGAAAATGTTCCAGTTCTAAACCATCGATCCTACGTTTTATCCCTTTTCCCTCATCAAAACTTGAGTCCTGAACGCCATGCCCTCTGCGCCATCCAAGGGGAAGAAGTTAAGCTGGGAACCCAAACCATCCTAAAGTGTTGCAAGGGTGCTGACGGCTTAGAGAGTCCTTTGGAGAAGCACTTTCATCGAACAGGTTCATTCAAAGCCTTGTCCGGAAGAGAGATTAACGTGGGAAAAAGAAGTGGAGAATAATATGTGGTAATATGCCTGCTTGGACCACAACATAATAATATGTGGATTAGAAAGGCAAGGCCCCAGAGTGTCTAGAATATTGGACTTAAAGAAACAAAGATATAGTTTCAAATTCTATGTATGACACTTTTTTCTTTTTTTTTTTCCCCCTGAGGCAATTGGGGTTAAGTGACTTGCCCAGGGTCACACAGTTGGGAAATGTTAAGTGTCTGAGGTCAGATTTGAACTCGGGTCCTCCTGACTTCAGGGCTGGTGCTCTATCCACTGCACCACCTAGCTGCCCAGACATTTACTTTCTTTGTGATCTTGGACAAACTAGCTAACAACTCTGTACCTCAATGTTCTCATCTATAAAATGGGAATATTAATGCTCATAATATCTTCTTGATGCCATTGTTGTGAGGTTCAAATAGCATATAGTACAACAGAAAGGCAATGCCCTGTAGTGTTTAGAGTATTGGACTTAGAGAAAGGAAGATACAGTTTCGAATTCTATCTAGGATACTTATTCTCTCTGTGACCATGGGCAAACCACCTAAGAACTTGCACCTCAATGTCCTCATCTATAAAATGGGAATATTAATTCCTACAATATCTTCTTGACGCCATTTGTTGTGAGGCTCAAGTAGGATGCTACAGTTTAAAAATGTCTTGCAAACTTTAAAGCAGCTCCTCCATATCAGTATCACCATCATCATCATCATCATCATCATCATCATCATCATCATCATCATCAATCTCCAGCAACAACTAAGCCCCTTCCCTTCTCCCCTCAGGCTGTGTCTCATATTCCAGCTTTCTTTTCCTCCCGAAGCTCAGGACAGGCTCATTTGCAGCAACCTCCCCCTCCAGTGGGCAGAGCACACATCTATTTTCCCAAGAACATGGCAGTCTTTCATCTTTAATTGCTAGCAGTTGTCGAGGGGCAAGGTTTCTGGGGCGATGAGATCAATTGGAGCGCGAGAAATTCCTCCTTTAAATGAGAACCGAGAGGGCTTTCACATCGGCGAAGCTTGTACTTATTAGGAAAATATGATAAGATTTTGGAAAGAAAGGGGAATGTGCTTTCTCTTCATGTTTGGCTCGGGAGGCGAGTGGAAAAGACGTGTTGTGGAAGCTTTTGGAAGGGGGAGAGAGGGAGACAGCCGCATAAAAACCGCTGCGTGTACGCAGCCCAGGAAGGGCTTTGTTCGGGCTGGGCCAAGTCCTGCCGTCACCGATTGTTTGCAGCCCTGCCAGGCCCAGTCACCATCCTTGGCCCTGCCAATGCGTTTTGCAGACACAAGAGAGTGTTCCTTCCTTTCCAGGCAAGGATCTGATGACTAAAAACACAGCACTTTGATGCGGGGCCAAGTCTCGGAGAGGCGATGAGTGAGTGGGGGAAACTGAGAGGCTCAAACAATAGAAGTCCCCCGGGGCCTCGTCTGGCCCGGGTTCTTTCAAGCAAGTGGAGAGCAGCTCATCAGATTGTCAGGCCCGAGGGGGCGCCAGGCTGTTTCCCTCCGTGCCTCCAGGACCCCAGTCCTCTGGCTTTCTCCTTGTACACAATCAGGTTCCCATCTGACTGGGCCGGACGAAGCTCCCTAAAACCTGCTTTCACGAGGGTGTTAATCTGGAAGGAACATTAGGGAGCCTCTCATCCGGCCCCTCTTTTCTTCACAGGAGGAAACATTTAACCCATAAGGGGTTGTGGCTTGTCCAAGGTCACCCACGAGGCAGCTCCAAGCCATCTGACTCCAGTTTCATTGTTCTTTCCAGTGTTCTCCCTCCACCCTGTACCCCAAACACTCACACACACAAACCCTTAACAGTTTTCAGGAGCTTCCTAATTGCCTTGGAGAAAAAGAAGCTTCTCCACTGGAAAGCAGAGGGCCGGAGGTAGTGTCTGAACTGGCTCTCTGACCGTAAATAAGCAAGTCACTTACCTGATCCCAGCTTCAGGTTCCCTCTCTGTAAAATAGGAAAAGCAATACAAATGTGAGGGTCTACAGAAAAATCTTGCAGGCTTAAAGCACTGGGTGTAAGCCAGTTGTTCGCAGTCTCTCTGCTGACTGTCACGTTTCCTCCTTACTTGGGATTCTCTTTGTTCTCTTTTTCTATCAAAACTCTGCCTTTCAAGCCTCCGTTCAAGTGTCACCCTCACCATGACTCTTTCCCTGATTACTTCAGCCCTAGATGACCGCCCTGTCCTCTGGACTATTGTTGCCTTTATGGTTTGCCCCGAATGATTAAGTTTTTCATTACATTCTCCTTTCTAGGGCTCTCTGATGGTGTTATGAGTGTTAGTCTTGACTCCCCAGCTATTAGGCAGCTCCTTGAAGATTAGGACCGTGTCTCACAGGCTTCTTTTGTCAGCTTCCTTTGTCCCCGTACTTAGCACAGGACTAGGCACCCAGGAGGGAGTCAGCAAATACAGAGAAGAGCAAGGACTAGCCACAGGAAATACAGCAAGTTGGGGTCTGAGACAGGACTTAAATCCACTGTTTCTAATCAAAACAGGGATGGCTCCCTTTTCTTTTTGTCTTTGTCATGATGAAGCCTAGAACGGATGAAAGAATATGGTAGTTGCTTAATAAATGCTTGTAGCTTGACTGAGTTATTAGTTTGTAATACATTAAAATGCATTAGACTCTTCCTGCAAACATTCCTGGGACTATGCAAGCTGAATCTCCCTCTTTGTTTGGCTATCCCTGACAGAGTCCAGAGGGGATCAAGAAAGCCCTACTCCCAGCAGGGGATGTTTGCAGGAAAGAGAGGTCTCACAAGGATTTTTCACCCATTGGGGGTGAAAAGAAACAGAGGCCCAAGGAAGCATAGTTCTGCCTGAAGCACTTTTACTTGTGAAATCTCACAGCTTTCTCTTTTTTTCTCTAGAGCTATTTGCTTATCCCGGTAGTAAAAAGTGTCAAATGCAAACAGGCAGGAGAGAAGAGAATCCCTCCCATCTTTAGGCTGAGATTTTCAGGAACTGAAATCTTCCCTAGCAGGAGGTTACCTCAGGAAACCTTCCGTGGGCCATTTGGGAGGCAGAGACAGAAAGGAGAAGGTTGGAGTCCTTTATCTGGGGTCAAGGTGGGAGGGGTTTCCTCTTAACCAGAATCAAAGGGAGTTGAGGAAGGCTTCTATTTGGCACAGGGCCTTCACGTCCTTGGACTCTCCTAGTCCTCCTGGGCAGATTGTTGGCTTAGTGTCTTCTCTGTAAAATGTGGGGACTGAACAAGATGCTTTTAAACCTCAGCAGATCTCAAATTCCATCAGATTATAGTCCTAGAGTTGGAAAAAGCTTAGATATCATCTGATAGGACTATTGGCCCCCTTCACTTTACAAATGAGGAAACCGAGACTGGGCATGGAAGTGATTTGCCAAGATCACACGCATAGTAAGTGGGGATTCAAACTCAGGATGCAAGGTTGAGTTTGAGCACTAAACAAGAGCTGATTGTTAAATTTTCCATGTAAACATTTAAACTTCAGAAATCAGCAAATGCAGACCAAATGAAAAAATGCAGCACATTAAAAAAAAAAAAAAAACAAAAAACAAAGACAAAAAAACACTTTATTTTTCTTGCTTGGGGGGGACTGTCTCCCAACATGACTAATATGGAAATAGTTTTTGCATGACTACACATATAAAACCTATATTAAATTGCTTGCCTTTTCAATGGTAGGGAGGGGAGGGAAGAAAGGAGAGAGTTTGGAACTCAAAATTTTAAAAAATAGATGTTAAAAACTGTTTTTACATGTAATTAGAAAAAATAAGTATATTAAAATTAGTAAATGCCACAATTTAGAGCTTGATTTATTGTTTTGTTGATTGCCTGTACTTAAGAAGATGGTGGGAGAAAATGTAATAATGAAGATCAAACTTAAACATGTTTTTGTTACACTTATTTTTCATAAAACCAGTTGTTAAACATTTACCAACTTACCCATATGACTCTAAGCTTATAGTGATGCAGCCTGCCAGTTACTCTTTGATTCTCCTTGAGGTGGGCAGAGGAAGGTATAATAGAAAGAGGGTTTGCAGAGGACGTGATCTGAGATAAGTCAGTACTCTTGACCCTCAGTTTCTTGAATTGTAAAATAGAACAACTGGATTGGATGCTCCAGCACATCTAAAATTTATGATTCTTTGGTTCTCTTTGAGGTGGGTAGCCCTAGGATTATCAGCCCTTTCAAGAGCAGAGGCCCAGGAAATCGCTTCCCAAATGTCCCATGTTTAGTGGCAGAGATGTGACTGAGCCTGGGTTTCTTGATCCCTGAAACTGTTGCCATAACCAAATGAAATTTAAATGGAGTTCTCTTGACTCCAAAGCCAGAGTTCACTCCATTAACCCTTAAAAAAAGAACCGGTACAATATAGATGGTGAATTATTTTCTGAACCGGTACAATATAGATGGTGAATTATTTTCTGAACCGGTACAATATAGATGGTGAATTATTTTCTGAACACAGTGGACTAGCAGGAAAGCAGATAGCAAGTTTGGTTTATGAATTCTGAAAGCAAACTTCCACGGCTCTATCAGTCAATTTCATGAGCTGGAGACGGAGTCCAAGGCTTGAAGTTCTGGGAGCTGAGGTTTAAAAGTTCCATTCTTTCTATAAAGGAGATGATATTTTTGACCTGTTTCCGTACATTGTACCTTTTGAGCTATTTATCCAGGAGTGAGAATGAACCGAGTGTCATCCTCCAAATACAAAGAGAATCAGAAGGGGGCTTCCAGGGTCTTCCATGGAAGATTAATTGGAAAATACAGGAAAGATGTGCCCAGGATAAAAAGGCAGGGAGGGGCTGCGATCTGTCAGAGAAAAGGAGTAACTGCTAGTGTGAAATTGCTGATCCTTCAAGGGATCCAGTAGAAGGATGCTCAGCATTGAAGCATCCCCACTCTGTCCCAGTCTCAGTCCCATGACATCCGTTTGAGAGATGGGCAGCCAGGACTAAGGGTGATACCTTTGTAAGCAGACTCCTTTTTCTCGTATCCTGCTAACCGCCTGGCTTACAAGAACCAAGCCTGTGATCTTTACGGACAGATTGGAAGTGTCTTGGCCTGTTCTGGCCATCGCTACAGCCTGGGGAATAGTCTGGGTCTTGTGACTGTAAGTCTAGTCAGGAAGTTTGTTCACAAGGGTAATGGAGTGAGGAGCGTGAGTGAGAGCTCTCCAAGAGGCAGCAGAGTCATGGTGTTAGCGCATTCAAAGCCAAGTTCTTTGACCTGGATTCAGTCAATCGAATGGCATGAGGAATATAAGCTATGAGCACGGAATGCTGACCTGGAATAAAATCTTCTCATTAATACTTACTAGAGCAGCTAGGTGGCTCAGTGGGTAGAGGCCCCAAGGCAGCATGGTTATTCAAATTAAATCACATGAAAACAGGGACAGTCTGGTGTAGAAGGAAGATTTCTGGATGACAAGTTCAAGCACTGCCTCTGACACTAGTTGTGTGAGTTTGGGAAAGTCACTAACTTCTTTGGGAATTGTGCTCCTCATCCATTAAAAGGGGGCTCCAGAAGAACTGAGGTATTTCTCTTCAAAGGTATATATATGTGTAAATATATATATATATATATACATATATATTTCATGATTATAATAATAAGCACAAAATGAAATAAAATTCATTTAATGGGGCAGCTAGGTGCTAAAGTATACAGAATGCTAGTCCTGGACCGGACTCATCTTTCTGAATCCAAATCTCGCCTCAGACGTTTTTTTTTTTTTTTTTAAGGGAATTGGAGTAAAGTAACATGCCCAGAATCACACAGCTAGTGTCTGAGGCCCTCCTGAGTCCAGCGCTGGTGTTCTAGCCACTGCACCATCCAGCTGCCCCACCAATAAGTAACTAGTTGTGTGAACCCCGGAGGGTCACTTAACCCTGTTTACCTCAGTTTCCTTATCTGTCAGATGACTTGGAGAAGGAAATGGAAACCACTTAAATATCTTTGCCAAGAAAATCCCAAATGGGATTGTGAAGAGTCAAACACCACTAAAAACTATTGAAAAACAACAATCCCTTTCAAAAAATTTCAATGATTCCTTATTGCTTCTTGAATAAAATAGAAATTTCTCCCCAATTTGAGTCCAGAGCACATTCCTAGACTTACAACACATTCCTCATTCATCTGCAGATTTCACTGCTGATTCTCCAGAGAATTTACTCTATCATGTCCTCATCCTGGCACCTTCATCTCCCTTTACCCCCTCTTCTCCCCCTCTGTCCCCAGTGTTATCTTCCTCTAATAGAATGGAAGTCCCCTGAGGACAGAGGTTGTCTTTCTCTCTGCTCTTATTTGTGTTCCTAATGCTAATACACTGCTTGGCACTTGGTGAAATGTTTGTTGATTTGACCTGACTGCTCCTCTATCTCTGTGGTTTATTCAAACTGGCCCCTCTTGGCTGTTCTTCCCGCACAATGCTCCATTCCTGTCTCTATGACTTTTCATAAGCTGCCCCAAAGTCTGGAATGTGATTCCTTGTCACCTCGATTGCTTAGAAGCACTAGTTTTCAAAATACAACAGAAGCAACACCTTTGTCACAAGGCCTTTCTGATTTGAGAAGGAAAGAAGGAAGAAAGGAAGGAAGGGAGGTAGGGAGGGAGGGGAAAAAGAAAGGAAGGAAGACAAAGGGAAGGAATGAAGGGAGGGAGAGGGAGAAATGAGGAAGAAGGAAAGAAGGAATGAAAGGAGGGATGACAAGGAAGAGAGGGAAAGAAGGAGGTATGAGGAGGAATGAAGGAAGGGAGGGAGAGAGAGATGAAGAGGAAGGAAGGGAGAAAGGAAGGAAGGAAGGAAGGAGAGAAGGAGGGAGGAATGAAGAGGAAGAAAGGAAGGAAGAAAAGAGGGAAGGAAGGGAGGGAAAGAAAGGAAGGGAGGGAGAGAAAGGAAAGAAGGAAAGAAGAAAAGGAGAAAGGAAGGAAGAAAATGAGGGATGGGGAGGAAGGAAGAAAGGAAGGGAAGAAGGAAGAAAGGAGGGAGGGAGACAGGAAGGGCTTTTTAATATATAATTGGTGAGATATTAAAGGTATGTGTCCCTAACCTCATTCCCCCCAAAACTCTGCACTTTTTACTGCATAGTTTTGTATAGTGAGGTGCTTTTAAGGAATGCATATTCTGAGTCACAGCAGAACTGACTGTATATACTTTGAATCTACTTGTAACTATATATCTGTATGTAGATATGTATCTATATATACACATGTTATTTCTCCCAAAAGCTTCCTGAGGGCAAGGACTATTTCTTGTTGTATCTCCATTAACCAGTACATAGTACTTAATAAATGCTGGCACTGGAACATATAAATGTCATCCAAGTTGGTCCAATGGACCTCACTGGTTCTGACTCCAAGAACATAGAAGACATTTTTTAAAAAATTCTTGTGGAACTTCTGGGACATCGTAGGATGTTAGAACTAGAAGGAATTATAGAGATTACGTAGACAATTTTCCCACTTTTCAGATGAGGAAACAGACTTAAATAAAGGAAGTGATTTGCCCAGGATCACAAAGCCAGCCAGTTTCAGGGAGCTTAAAGATTTTGCCGTCTCTGGTGAGAAAAATGACGATTACCGTCCAGTCACTCTTGATTTAAGCTCAGAGAGGGAAACTTGTGGAAGTTGCTCTTTTCCCCTCCCAAGCCCCCTCTCCTTATTCCCCAATTGCATGTTAACAGACAAGCCTGCTTTTTGTTTGTTTTTGAAAGAGTAGGGCTGTTTCTATAGACTGGAGCCAGGGCAGACTGCACTATTATGGTCTCTGGCCTGCTTGAACCCAGACTGTCTCTCCAGACGGGAACGGGAGGAAAAGCTTGGAGTTGGTCCCTATGGCTTCAGTGCCCTATTCTGAAACTAGCAGATGGCCACGAGAAGCCCAGGGCCAGATGACTCAAGGTAGCACATGAGCCTCTTTGTTTAGAATGTGTAGAACACAAGGGGCTGGCTCCCCTCCCCTGTCCCCCCCTCTCCAGGCCACTTCGAGTTCCCACAGTCTAGTGGGAATCATTCTTGGTTAGGGTCTGAAGCCTGGATTTGCTGTTGACTCAATGCAGGACTTCCCACCCCAGTAGGATAAACTCTCACTCCTTTTGGTGTTTACAAAGAAGTATCATGAGTTTACTGAGAATATTTTAGGAGTGTCCTAGGAGTCAGGAGATCTGTATTCCAGTCTTGGTACACAGTCTGTTTGTTTACTAGCTTTCTGTCCTTAGGTTAATTATTTTTCCAGGTTTCAGTTTCCTTATCTATATGTTGTTGTTGTTATTCAGTCATTTCGGATTCTTCATGATCTCATTTGAGGTTTTCTTGGCAAGGACACTGGAGGGGTTTGCCATTTCCTTCTCTGCTCATTTTATAGATAAGAAAACAGAGGCAAATAGGATTAAATAACTTGCCCGGGATCACACAGCTAGTGAGTATCAGAGGCCAAATTTGAACTTTGGGCCTAGTACCACCTGGCTGCCCCAGTTGTTGGGTAGCTCTGTCTTTTTGAGCCAAAACTTCTCTGCACCCATCCCAAGCCTGCCCTCTGGACTTTCCTCTGTAGCATCACAGTTAATAAGTGTCTGAGGTAGGATTTTAACTCAGGTCTTCTAACCTGGCACTCCATCTACTACTATACCACCTCACTGCTTTGTCTGTAGATAAAATGACTCAAAACTAAGGATATTTGGTGCTACCCATATATACATTATAAAGGCAGGGATTTGGGAAAGGGGAGTAAGTATTTATGGGCCAGAACTGAGCTTTTTTTTTTTTTTTCTCCTTAAGGAAAAGATAGTAATCTTATTTGTTTTAAGAGAAGATAAGAAGCAGAAGGCAATACTTCAGTGAGGTTCCTCATTACTTTTTCCCCCCATTTCCTTTTCATCTTTTTGGGAGATCAAAGAATCTTGGTGTTAGAAAACAAAATCCAGGTATTTCAGACCCTGGTGTTTATGTAAGATTTCTTTGATAGCATTCCCTGAAATGGGTTTGAGGGCATAAGATCCCATAAAAGTGTTAGAAATTACAAGGACTTTCTAATTCTAAATCAGATAGAGACTTGAGATAAGTATGTGGATCTTTCCTGGTAGGTTCAAAGATAGAATAAATATCTCTGGTATCTCTGCCTGGTTGGTTAGGTATCATGGGTTCCAAAAAAGTCTGTCTCTTGGATGGCTTTTGAAGAAAAAAAGTCACTCTTTGCTGAGACTGGCTCCTGACAGCTCTCCTTTTCTTTATGGAGAAAGAGCAGCTGTGAGTGTGTGGGTGTTTCTTTAGTCTGATATTGAATGTATAAAGAGCTTGACTCCCTAAAAGAGCTGAAGTATAAATCTCTGGGCTCCAAGATAAACAAGAGACGACAGGACTCATTCTTTCACACACAGAGAGAAGTAATGCTCCCATTGAAGCCCAAAGCTGGAGATTCCAGGACTGTGTGTTCAGCAGAGCAGTGACTAGAAGTGACTACAGGCCACCTGGGACCAGTAACTCAAAGGCCCTCTCAGAACACATCAGTGGTCTCGCAGGGTGGGAGACATGAGCTGCCTCTTTGCACATATGTCCTAAGAACTGGTATTCTCTCTTCATATGTCCTTCCATGCGAGTCCTAGCCCTACATGTTCTTAATGTGTTTGTAGCCATTTACTTGTGCTCCTTGCCCACTTCTCTTTCCTGGGTGTGTTCACTCTTCCCACTGATGATGCATTTATTTGTAAAATGGAATTATGGTTTATAGAGAAAACATTTTATTGCTGCCTTTCTTGTTATGATGCTATGCCTTTAAATGCCTTTACTTTGAGTAAATTAAGTCCTGTTTGTTGACTAGTAAAAGCAGACACATCAGTAGGGGCTCATGAGTAATGAATGATTTATGAGTACAGTTGGACCCACAAAACATATTGAATTTGAGATAGTTTTCCAATGGAAAAGGGGTGTGTGTGTGTGTGTGTGTGTGTGTGTGTGTGTGTGTGTGTGTTGAGCACTAAATATAAAATGGGAAGCTTTAGATTAGATAATTCATTCGACCTCTTCTTCTTA
This sequence comes from Sminthopsis crassicaudata, assembly GCF_048593235.1. Taxonomy (NCBI): domain Eukaryota; kingdom Metazoa; phylum Chordata; class Mammalia; order Dasyuromorphia; family Dasyuridae; genus Sminthopsis; species Sminthopsis crassicaudata. The sequence goes on along the minus strand of NC_133618.1, from coordinate 534,440,650 downwards.
TAATATTGTATGATTCAAATCTGCCCCAACTAGTGTCAGGGCTCACATCTAGTCAGATCATTGTAGATACAGAACTGGAAGGGACCTTAGATTAACCTTCTCATCTTGCAGATGAGGAAACTGAGCCAAAAAATGAAAAAAAGGTTACATGACCAGGGTCAAGGAGCAAGTGACAAAGGCAAGATTTGAACTCAGATCCTGTGATTCCAACTTCATGATTCTTGTTATTGCAACTGGCTACTCTCACATTCATTTCTCCTACTTACCATCCAGCTATAATAAATTCAAATGATACATTATGAAATATCAGAAAAGATATTAGAAATCATATGATAATAAAGAGATTTTAGGTTTGTAAAATATTTTGCAGATTTGATATTCACAACAATCCTGCAAAGTAGGTATTACTACGATCTTTGGGTTATAAAAGAGAAAACTGAGGCTGAAAAGAGTTATAAAGTTAGTATGTGGCAGGATTTGAATGCAGGTCTTCCTGATTCCAAGTGCTTACAAAACTGACTTGCTCAAAGTCACATTTTCAGTAGTCCCAACGCCAGTTCTAGAATCCACATCTGTTCCAGTTCTCTTTCTTCTATTCCTGATTCTTGGTCTTCTTGGGTTATGGCTACCTGAGGGGTTTCTGATTTCTGGACTGACCCTTTCACTGGGTAACTGCCCCTCCCTGGGTCTCTGCTCTGGTCATGTGGCTCTTAGCTATTTCAGGTCTCCTATGCTCTACATTTTCTTGACTTCCAGGATGCTTAGAGCCCTGCCTATGACTGGGATCACATGGGATTTAGGACCAGCTAATCTTCTCTCCCAGATTAACATAACTTTTGGTTAACCACTTAACCATCAAGGATCTAATTAATTTACTCTTTTATCTCTTCCATCATGTATAGGCCTTTAGGATTTGCAAAACTCTTTGTTGTTGTAATTCAGTCTTTTTCAGTCATATCTGACTCTGCCTGACCCCATGTGGGGTTTTCTTGGTAAAATTCTGGAGTGATTTGTCATTTCCTTCTCCAACTCATTTGACAGATGGGGAAACTGAGGCAAACAGGACTAATCGAATTGCCCAGGGTCACATAGCCAGTAAATTTCTTTCTGACTCCAAGCCTAGCACTTTATCCACTGGGCCACCTAGCCATTAAATGAATGCTCTTTGAGAGAAGTACCTCCATTCTTCTTGGACCCACCTTTTAATGCATGAGAAAAATGATACAAAGCTTGTATCATTGCATTTCAAAGCTCATGCAAACTAGTAATTATCAGAGGCAGTATGTGAACCCCCAATCCAGGAATCTTTCTACTAAAACAGACTGTCCCTGTTTAACTTGATTTAATTTGAATAATCATCCTATCTTGGGACCTCAGATTCTTTAAGTGTCAAGGGTGCACCATAGACCACCCCCTCCTCCCATTCTTTAGGTCTATCTTGGAGATGAAAGGGTTGGCCCTTAGAGTTCTCTGCCTTCTGAAGGAGACCTGAAAGAACCACAGCAGGACACGCTGCCCCTCCCCTCCCCCCTGGTCTGCTGGGAACACACACTTCTTTTTAAGGAAGAAATCTGATTGCCCTGGCTGTGATGAAAGGAGAGAATATGCAATCACAGTCTAAAACACACTTGAAGATGCAAATGAATTCCAGAGACCTCATTTCTCTCAACCTCTCACAGAGGCATGCAGGTTCTCATCTTGCTGCGAGCAAAAAGAGCTGATGAGAAGGGAAGGTTTCTGAGAGGGCAATCTACCCAGTTCTTGTCTCGGCTTCAGGACAAGGAGATCAGAAACTTCAATATTTATTTCCTTTGGGAAATAAAACACCATTTCTTCCCACTGAAATGACCGTCTTCCTTCCCTTTGTCTGATAAAATCTTGCTTGTCCTTCAAGGCCCAGATTCAATCCCACAATGGAAAGAACAATGAGCTTTGGAGCCAGAATCCTGGGCTGGAGCCTGTCTCTGCCAGTTATTAACTGTGTCACCTTGTGCAAATCAATCTCTCTGGGACTCAGTTTCCTTATCTATACAATGAAGAGTTGCACTGGTGACTTCTAAAGTCCTTGCTAGCTCTAGATTATTTCCAGTTCTCCAATCCTGTGGAGTCTCTTTTGACTGTTCCCAGCTTCATGACATCTCCCTTCTCTGAATTATTCTTTCAGAGCTGTGGGCAGGTCAGCATTAGAATTATTTGTGTGCACAATCTTTTGCCTATTAGACTGTAAAAACCCCACGAGCCAGCAAACAGTTAGGTCTGATTTAATCTTTGTGTCTCCCTCAACATTTACTGTCTCTGTCCCCTTATTTGGTACTGAATTACAGGTTATCCTGTGTTTCTAATTGGAGGTTAATTGATTAAACTTGATTTTCCAACCAAGGTCTTTAAGGGTGGGGACCAGGCTGTCTCCTTCTGTCTCTTAGAACAGGAGCAGGAGTGTTTGTTGAATTGAATTGAACCAAAACTCCAAATATTTTCTCAAAAAGAAAACAAACATTGGAATACCCTCCTTGATGGATGTACAGCTTTCTTTTTCTGACCTGGGATCATAGCCCCTACTCTCTTATGACATTAGACTCAACCCATTCAGACTGTGTAGGCCATCGGGGAGGCTCTAGATCAAGCCTTCTTAACCTTTTTGAGTGTCGTGGACCCCTTTAGTATTTGTGACAAAGCTTATGAGCCCAGTCTTTAGGCATTCAATCAATCAATATTTGTTAAGCTCCTACTGTGTGCCAGGCACTGTGCTAAGCCCTGGGGATACAAAAAGAGGGAAAAGATAGTCCCTGCCCCTCAAGGAGAAGACAATACACACACACATACATATATGTGTACAAATACATACATAACACGTGTATACATATATACATACATATGTACATATATATATATATAAACACATGCACACACACTAGATCAATCAGGAAATGCTAAATTTTAGTTACAGACTAGTGAATATAAAGATGTGATTTTTTTTCCATCCAAGTTCACAAACCTTCTCAAATCCCTAGGTTAAGAACCCCTGATCTAGATGACAGACATGGAATGGAGTTGACTTTATAAATGTATAGTTTCCTATACAATGCCATTCCACTGTCACTAGGGAAGAACTTCTCAGTTCCCTTCCCTCTCACTGTCAACTATCAACTGACAGCAAAACCTTCCTCAAATTGCTCACTGATGCCTGAAAATTTCTATCAGATGATATAGATTTTTTTTAGGCTCTGGTTCCAATCAGAAGTCAAAGGCTTCTCGTATGAATACCCCTGGGAAAGGAAATGCAGTGACAGACTCAGACTTAGGTATGCAAGTGACTGACATTAAATCCTTTCCCTAAAACAGACTTTGGTGGGGGTAAAAAGGGTAAAGGGAAAAATTAAACATGGGGCCGAGGGGAAGGAGAAGGAAAAAGGGCATGGGATGGAGGAAGTGGCCATAGTGAAGATAACTCTGACACCTCCCTAGGGAAATCACTTCTTAAGCTTCAATTTTTTCACTTATAGAACAAGAGTGGGTGGCTGAATGTTGCAACAGAGTGCTGGGCATGGAGTCAGGAAGACCCTGAGTTCAAATCTGACCTCAGGCACTTTCTAGCTGTGTGATGCTGGACAAGTCATTTTCTTGTCTCAGTTCCTCATCTGTCAAATGAGAGGGAGAAGACAATGGCAAACCATTCCACTATCTTTGCCAAGAAAACCCCAAATGGGGTCACAAAGAGTCGGACGCTACTGCAATGACTGAACATCAAATAGAACGAGAGAGTTAGATGATCTCTGACCTTGCTTTCGGTTCTGATATTCTCCGATTTTATAACAGCTTAGTTCAGGCTGGATTAGTGAGGGAAGGCTTCATAGAAGAGGTAAGAATGGAACTGGGTATTGAAAGTAGAATTTAAATTAGCAAGAATGAGACTGAAATGGGAAAGACATTTCAAACCAGCCATGAGGTAGGAAGGAGCCTGGTGTGTGCCTAGAGCAAGAGGGTCCATGTTGAAAGGGAGGAAATGCGCATTTATTAAGCACCTATCGTGTGCCAAGCTTTGTGCTAAGTATTTTACAGATATTATCTCATTTGATCCTTACAACAATTCTGGGAGGAGATACTATCCTCGTTTACAATTGAGGAAACTGAGGCAGATGGAGGTTAAGTAACTTGCCCAGTGACTGAGGCTAGATTTCAGATATTTCTGGTTCTAGGCTAGGGTCACCTTGCTAGTTCATTTAACTATTAGGAAAAATAACCATAAACCACATGCCCCCAAACTGCTTCCCTATTTGTTAGGAGGATCAACCTATAATTATTTGAGTATGTGGCATTTCCCTGTTGGACTGTAAGCTCTATGAAGACACGGTCTGTACCTGATTCAGTTTTTGTAATTATCACAGTGCTGGCACACAGCTGGAGCTTAATAAATATTCAAGGTAGAGAGACATACCTTTTAACTCTCTGGGGTCTCCTGTCTCTTGATCATTGCAGGGACTACCAACTCACTTTACAACACTATGCTGGGGTAGGGAGAGGCCCCTCATAGAGAAATCCTTGTATAAATATGAATATTGTTCAAAGCTGAAACTGGCTTAAAGTAGGTCATATCTTTCAGGGGCTCCCAAATGGTGGGGCTGACTGATGGGATGTGACTGGCAGGGCGAAGTCGCAGCCAGAGAGAAGATGAAGTGATTCAGAGGTGACAGACAGAAGCAGCCCTCAGCTGACAGTCTGAGGCTGATTTTCTAATAGCAGCACCCTGAGTCTACTTGTCTAACTGCTGTTTGCTGCTTCATTCTGTTGCTAGTTTTATATTTATATAATCTGGTCACATACCCCACATCATCAAGCCAGCATCCCTGGGTCATAGGTTCTTCCCTGGCAAAAGTGATCAGTCAATAAGTTTATTTCACAACCCTTCCTCCCATTTCAGCCATCCTGATCTATATCTGGCCACTGGGCCCAGAGGCTCTAGAGGAGAAAATGAGGCAGGTGACCTTGCACAGCCCTCCCTCACTTAGGTCCAAGTCACCTTCATGTGACAGCATCCTCTCTCTGATGTCCTTGTAGAATGAAGAACAAACAACCCATCTAGTACCTATATTCTACGCAACCCTATTTAGACCTCACAGCCATTGTCTTATTCTCCAAAATTATAATTCTCTTCTTTCATCACCCTACCATTCTTCCATTCTCTCAGTTCTCAACTAATAATAAAGATGTAAGAGATCTGATAAAATAAACTGATGTTAGGGTGTAAGCACATTGTGTATCACTTTTCTTAGAAGGACTCTTCATTTTAAAAGAATACCAAGAGTAGTAATCCAAAGGAATAAATCGCTAATGGTGGAATTTCAGATACAGGGCAGTCCCAGAAAGAGAAAATCTGTTCAATTAGAAAGTTTATATCAAAAAATATATGAGAAAACGTAGCTCACTTCTTTCTTTGTAGAGCTGGGGGGACTATGGGTCTGGAACATTGCAAATGCTATCAGATTCAATTGATGTATTATTAGTTTTTTCTTCCCTCTTTTTCTCTTCATTTTTTAAAAATAGGGGAGTATTCATTTGATAGGAAAGGATAGATTCAGAAACAAAGACAGTCAGAAGACAAAAGAAAAAATATATAAATATAATATGCATACACATAGATATGTTTATATTATATATTTATACACATATAATGTATTTAAAATTTATTTATGCATTGTGAGAAGTAGCTTGTCATAATAGAAAGGATCTTGGACCAGGAGCCAGCTGAGACCTGAATTTTAATATATTACATAAGTGCCAGCTGTTACACTTATAAGTGAGAGAACCCCTCAAACAATATCCCATAAAAGGCCATCAATTAGGAAGGTCAACCTTGGCTGGACAAGTGTGACAGAAGAGAACATCTGGTCCAGCAGCACTTCCTGTTTCTTAGTCGTAGCTCCAGGAAAGCTTTGAAGGTCTAGTATATCAATACTAGTTCTACTAGTCTAGGTCCACTTTAATAATCACCATGACAGCTACATTTTAAAAAATCAACCACAACCACCTCAAACTCCAAACTTGATTTAACACACATTCTGGAGTGACATGAGGGTGTTATGAAAAGCTCATGTTCTCCTCAATAAACACAGGCCCTTCTGCTTGAGGCTTGGCTATCGCTCATTTAATATCATTGAGTGGTCAGCAAATTATTCAATTTGTGAACAGAAACTCTTTTTCTGTTCTCAACCTAATGAAGCACTTCCCTGTTCTCATTTGGGGTCCTTAGAGCATCACAGGGGAATTTCTGAAACTTCAAATATTATTAGCCTTGAAACGGAAGAACAGAACCCAGTGAAACATTAAACTGCTTTCCCAATGGATTCAGGCTTTCCTGGGAGGGAAAATAGTGACTGGCCCACATTCACCTTAATAGACAATGAAGGATATTGGATCAGAGTATCATGGATACAGAGTTGGAATGGGCCTCAGAGACCATCAAGTCCAATCCCCATTTTACAGATGAGGAAACTGAGCTCCAGAGACGTGCCCCAAGTGACTGATCCAAGGTCACACAGAGAGTGTTAGAGGCAGAATTTGAACCCACATTCTTTGACGTCAAAGCCAGAATTTAGTTTGAAAACATTGTTGAGAGGTAAAGGAAACTCAAACTTGGTACCTAGAATCTAGGTTGAGGAGGGGATGTCCTTGAAGCAGAGAAAGGAAGGTTAAGAGACACTGAAAGACACTTTGCTTCTTCCACAATTGCATGTCATTGGACAGTGTTGACCTGTCGGGTATCACTGATTTGAATCTGGAATGAAATGAGATGCACCCAGTCCATCTAACAGATAACAAAAGGAGATATATACTTAGCTTTATCAAGGGAGGGTTCCTTGGAACACCCAAGCTAGTTTGGCTTAGGGAAGCTCTTCTGCTGATCATTCGTGCATCAAGGACTGAGAGAAAAGCTTCAACCATTTCTTCCCTGTGTTTGTCCTTAGGTGACTAAGAAGAGACAGCAAGGGCTGGAGCCATAATCTCTAAGCCAATTAAAATCAAATGTCAACAGCTTTTGAAAAAAGAAGGCTAAGATTCTGGGAAGAGCCATTGGATATGGCTCTGATGACAGACAACTGACAAGCTTAGTGAGAATCCTCTTCCTTTGGGCAGCTAGGTGGTCTAGGAGATAGAGTCTGGAAAAGGCTCAGACATTTAATAGCTATGTGACCTGGAGCAAGTGTTTCAACTTTTGCCTTCCTCAATTTCTTCAATTGTAAAATGGAGATCATAATGGGACACCTCTCAGGGTTATTGTCAGGATCAAAAGAGATAGTGTAAGTGCTCAGCATAGTGCCTGATGGTATGTGTAGATGCTTAATAAATGCCTGTTCCCTTCTCCTTTGTGGGTGGGTGGGTTGGGGTAAAAATGGAGTTACCAAAAATTATTTACAGGTAGCACTAATATGTAGAGCTAGAAGCCTTTGCTTTCCCCTCATCTCTGAATCTTTTTTCCAGATGACACTGTCTCCTAGCTCCAACTTAGAAGGAACTGTCTCTGAAATGCATGAAGTTAACAGCTCCATTCTCACTCGGTTTCACTTCTTTCATTGCCAGACTATGAAAAGATAGATAAAGAACATAGAAAGAAACAATATGGGGGGAGCAGGGCTGCAGACCCAGGAAGGAGCATACAGCTCAGGTTCACAGCTGCATCAGGCGGGCCAGCCTGTGGTTCCCCTTGGTAACATCCTCTCTGTTGCTGCAGCCCTGGCAAATGTCTCCATTCTCTGTCAGCACTAATGAGGTCAAGGTCATGGGCGCCCGCCCCAGAAAGGCCAGTTCTTTTTTTGCCCAGAGAAATGCTCTGTTCTGTGACACACACTGCAGCATTGACATTCCCCCCCTCTCTGTTAGCTGTCTTACAAATACACGTCCCCATTTGCCTGGGAATAACCCAAGATCGAGTCTTATTGAGTAAAGAAAGAACACTCTGTCAGGACAGTCCCAGCTTAGGACAATGTGATGGAAGGAGCATGGGGCTGGGAATCCAGAGACCGCCATTCTTGCTCTCTCATTCACGCCCTGTGTGATTTCTTTGAAACTAGGCTTTAAGATGTAGGATGAGAAGATGCAGTCTCCAAGGTCTCTTCCCGCTCTGAGTGCCTGTGGTTCTTTCCGGCATACCACTCTTAAGCACTTCTGAAAATGAAGTGTGTGGAGGGAAAATAATCTTCCCTCTAAAACAATGGATGTGTCATGATTAGGCTCATAGAATCCCTGGAGAGAGGAAAAAGCGTCTTCAGAAAAATGACAAGAAATTATGTCTTTCCTGTTCTGTCCGATGGTCCTAAGAGAGTATGGAAAGTTTCTTTTTGGGGCTCACGTCCTGAGCAGATGAGATGTCCTGGACAGTGCTGCAATAGCCAGAGACAGGACAGTTGTTGACCCGTGGGGAAGGAAGGCAGCGGTAGCTGCCAAAAGTCTTACTGACAGCCCCTCTCCTACTCTGAGGCTGCCTATAAAAACAGAGAGTCAGAAGCTCAAGGCAGGTCTATTATGTGAGAGTTAAAGAGCTGGAAGGAAAGTGAGTGGCAGAGCCAGGGAAGGCCCTTTCTTGGCAGTGCTGTGGCTCTAGGGGATTGTTGCTCCTGGGTGGCAATCCCTGTGTATCTATCTCTATTTGTTTCCCCCCTGTTTTATGTGTTGCTGGGGAACTTTGTGTGCCAAGCTGTGCTCTAAGCTGCCTGAGGCTCCGGGCACAGAGAATACGGAAGATCTGGGTAATCATGACTTGATGTCACACAGTGACAGCTTTGTCCTTGACAATGCCTTCCAAGCTCTTCCCTGTTTCCTCAGCCATCCACACATACAGGGCAGGTACTCATTCTAATGTGCAGTAGAAGCCTGGATGGGGTATGTATCTCCAGCATTGTCTGGAGGGTTCTTTGATTTCCTGCCGCGATAAGCATTAATCCTGCTATGTCTAGTCTTCACAATGGGAAACAAAGCCAATATTTGCAGCTCCTGACTGTTAGAAGCTAGGAGAGATAATTCACTATCTTAACCTGTTTCCATGACGCAGAATCTCAGAATCTGAACTAGGAGGGACCTCGGAAATCATTCACTTTAATCTATATCTGAACAAGAGTCATTATCTGTGACAAAGGGTCATTTGACTTCTACTTGAGAGGAATGCACAACTTCTGCCTTTGAATGCCTCTAATTTCTTTATTTTTAAAAAATAGTATTTATTTTTTTCCAATTACATATAAAGACAATTTAAAACATTTTTGAATAGTTCTTCCCTCCAAATACACACAAAGATAGCTTTCAACATTTATCTTTGCAAAACTTTGTGTTCCAAATTTTTCCTCCCCCCCCCCATAGACAACAAGCAATCTAATATAGGTTGAACATGTGTAATTCTTCTAAATGTATTTCCATATTTGTGATGCTGCACAAGAAAAACAGAGCAAAAGGTGAAAGAAAAAAAAAAACACAAGAAAAAAAACCAAGCAAACAAATAACAACAAAGTGAAAATACTATTCTTTGATCAACATTCAGTCTCCATAGTTCTCTCTCTAGATGCAGATGGCTTTTCCCATCATACATCTATTGAAATTATCTTGAATCACCTCATTGTTGAAAAGATCCAAGTCCGTTGAAGTTGATCATCACATAATGTTGTTGCTGTGTACAATGCTCTTTTGGTTCTACTAATCTGAAATCATCCTTCTGATCATTTCTTATAGAACAATAATATTCCATTACATTCTTATACCACAATTTATTCAGCCATTCTCCAATTAATGGGCATCCATTCAATTCCCAGTTCTTTGCCACTACAAAAAGAGCTGCTACAACATTTTTGCACATGTGGATCCTTTTCCTCTTTTTATGATCTCTTTGGGAGATAGACACAATAGAGACAAGGGTATGCACAATTTTATAGCCCTTTGGGAATAGTTCCAAATTGCTTTCCAGAATGGTTGGATCAATTCACAGTTCCACTAATAATGCATTAGTATTCCATTAACTTTCTTTCTTTCTTTCTTTTTTTAATTAAAGCTTTTTATTTTCAAAACTTATGCATAGAAAAATTTTTAACATTAACCCTTGAAAAACCTTGTGTTCAAATTACCCCCCCTCCTTTCCCCACCCTTTCCCCTAGATGGCAAGTAGTTCAATATATGTAAAACCTGTTAGAAATATGTTAAATCCAATCATTAACTTTCTTTTTAACATAAAATTTTGAGTTTCTAATTGTTTCCTTCTCTCTTCTTCCTTTTCCCTTCTTCTAAGACAAATAAGCAAATATGATGTAGGTTACGTTTCCATAGTAGTCATGTTGTAGGAGGAGGAAGAAAGGAAAAAAAAAACTATGGAAAAATAAAGTGGAATTAGTAATGCTTCATTATGAATTTCAGATTTTATCAGTTCTTTCTTTGAAGATGGATAACATTTTTCATTATGAGTCTCTTGGTTTTGTCTTGGATCATTGTATTGGTGAGAAGAGCTAAGTGTATCAAAGTTGGTCATTAAACAGTGTTGCCATTACTGTGTATAATGTTCTTTCTCCTGGTTCTGCTTACTTCATTCAGCATCAGTTAGTGTAAGTCTTTTCAGGTTTTTCTGAAAATTTTATACTCCTCATTTCTTATAGCCCAATAACATTCCAATAATATTCCATCCTATACCCAATGAGCATCCCCACAATTTTCCCCTCCTTCCCTCCACCCTCTCCCCTAGATGGCAAGCAGTCCCATACAAGTTAAATACGTTATAGTATATCCTAGATAAAATATATGTGTGCAGAACCGAATTTCTTGTTGCACCAGAAGAGTTGGATTCAGAAAGTAAAAATAACCTGGGAAGAAAAACAAAAATGCAAACAGTTTACACTCAATTCCCAGTGTTCCTTCTCTGGGTGTAGCTCTGATTCTGTTCATCATTGATCAATTGGAACTAAGTTAGATCTTCTCTTTGTTGAAGATATCCATTGGAAGAGCCTTCTTGAGAAGATATGTGTGCCTGTATGTGTGGCTTCTATATCTATATCTATATCTATATCTATATCTATATCTATATCTGTATCTATATCTATTTTACTAGGTGGAGGCCTTTATTACCTGGAAAGTAAGATGTATTAACAAGGACAAAGCTCTTTAATTCTCTAAGTCATCATAACCCATTGCTATCTGGCAGGAAACAAGGCATCCAGGACATAGAATGCCCTTTGAGTAAGTTTTGATGACTCAGAGGACTTCTTAGTAAAAGGCATTGCTCCTAACTCTTGCAGGTGTACTGGGTGGCTAGGGATAATGTGGGATCAATGAATAATGGGGAAGAGAAATTTTTATTATTTGAATATGATGGATTTCGATGGATTTCTTAGTTTGGGTTTTTCTTTCTTTTTTTTTTTTAATTAAAAAATTCAGGGTCAATTCATTACCTGTGATTCACTTGTATCTCTGTTTTAGAACAAGGAGTATTCAATAATTTGTGCAGGCTCCTCCACAAGCTTGTTCTTCACAATGGCCTGTATGTCAATTTGGATCTCAATGTCAATGCCACTTTAGTTATCTGGTCAGTGTGACCCAGCACATGTGGGAAACAAAACCTTGACGGAGAGAGGGGAGACCATAACAGTTTTCTCTGGCATTTTCAGTTGTGATGGGAAATTTATATTCCAGTTTTCTATTCCAGAGTTTAGGGGAGCAAATCATGAAGCAGACTGGGAATGAATGAGTGAATGAACTAATGAATAAATAGTCATTTATTAAGGGTACATTATTCATCTAAAAATATTATTCTGAGAAGGGCTCCCTAGGCTTCACAGACTGCTAAAGGGGTCCAGAACATGAAGAAAGTTGAGAACTTCTGTCCTAATAACTGACACACCAGATAAGACTACCAAGGGAAAGGAAAATGGTATTTCATATGTGCAGCATTCTTACTAAGTGTTTAATAAATGTTTTTCTTTCCTCCCTCCCTCCCTCCCTCCTTCCCTTCCTTTCTTCCTTCCTTCCTTCCTTCCTTCTTTCCTTCCTTCCTTCCTTCCTTCCTTCCTTCCTTCCTTCCTTCCTTCCTTCCTTCCTTCCTTCCTTCCTTCCTTCCTTCCTTCCTTCCTTCCTTCCTTCCTTCCTTCCTTTTTCTGCTTCTTTCTATGTTATCTTATCCTTAAGTTCTTGACATGGAAGAGTTCATACACTGGATTTTAGAGCCAAAGCTTACTTCTATTACTGATTATTTAAAACAATATATTAACATTTCAAAAGCTTATGATTTTATGTCTTGGAACTTCCTGCACTGACGCAGATCAAAAATTATAAATTAATAAATAAATCTCAGAGTTCCCCAGGGCCCAGAGAGAGTGTCTTCCTCATTGCTATGTGGGTTGACTGTCAAAATAGTTATTGGATCCCAAGATACTCTAATTCAAAGTCCAGCTCTCTTTCTACTATGCTTCATAGCTTTGTATATGCAAATGTAAATATATGTATAATATATATAATAACATGTATAAAGAGATGATAGCTAAAGCAGTACAGTGAATATTGGATAGAGCATGGGACCTGGAACTAGAAGGACTTGAATTCAAATTTTGTTTCATACACTGACTTAACTGAACAACTATGGGTACATCATTTAATCTCTACCTCCCTCAATTTCCTCATCTTTAAAATGGAACAATAATAGCACCTACCTACCAGCATTATTGTGAAAATAAAAATGAAATGATATTTGTAAATCACTTTATAAATCTTAATGTGTCACATACATGCTATCATTATTATTAGAAAATGCTTTAAAGTTTGCATTAGTTATAGCAGCTTTGTGAGGTTGACGTTATAGCTGTCATTATTCCTTCATTAAAAATGAGGAAACAGGCTTAGAGAGATTGAAGGACTTGCCTAGAATCATGCAGTTTGTGTTAAAATATTTGAACCTGTCTTCCGGACCCCAAATTCAGCATTTTTTCTATTTTACCACACACAAGTTTCTTGTTTTGTCTGTATCTCTCAAAATCCTTCCTATTTGCTCAAGTCCAGGGAGAACACTCTCTCCTCTATGAAATGTTCTTTGAGTGCTCTTTCTGTCCTTTGAACCCCTGTAATTCTTGTTCAGTGCTGACTCTGAGGCTGGGGTAGGAGGAAGGGCTGACCACGCCATAACCTGAGAACCTTGGATGTCCAGGGGGAGCTCCTCCATATTTCATGAAGCACGAAAGGTTTGGATGACCCAGACCCATTCCCAAAGACCTGCAACGGCACTGAGGGAAATGCACTCAGTAACTGCATGCATTATGCAGTAGGAAATAAAGCGTAGGCAAGAAGGCAAGGCCTTGTTCTGTGTAACTTGGGGAAGAAAGGGCACCATGTGGGTTATTCTCAATGCCTCTTTGTTCCACCAACATCAGCGAGCTATGCTGCCAACCATCACCTCCTGCCCTCAGTCCAGCACAAAATAACCTTGATGGATATTTTTAATTGGTTTGCAGCCAGCACACAAAGCCAACGTATTTTTGTATCAGAGGACAGTGGTCTACCACCTCCAGAGATTTGCATTCAAATTCTATATCTGCTTCTAGAAGGCTTCTCCATCCTGGGCATATGCCTGTTGCTCAATTGAGAACAAATGGGACAGATTTTCATAGAATTCCTCATTTCCTTCAAAATTCTGCTCGGGCACCATTTTTTTAAATGAAGCTTCTGCTCATTCTCCAGTTGTTGATGCCCCATCCCCCAAACCTATCTTATATTTGTTATAACCACACATACATAATGCATATGCACATGCACATACATATTTTAGCTATATATTTTCTCCTATGTAGAAAGAAGGGAATTTTTTTTTTTTGTTTTGTTTTTGTATTTCCAATGTCTGGTATTGTATCTTGTACTTAGTAAGTACTTACTTAATCAATTCTGGTTGATTGACTAATTTCACTTCATTGGGTCTCAGTTTTCTTATCTGTCAAATGGAAATAGTACTGAACTCCCAGGGCTGTTACCAGAATCAAGATGAGAAAGCCCTCAGTAAATCCGAAGTCGGATGTGAATCTAAGAAATGATTGACAGTAATAGGTAGGAAAGAATGCTGGAGTGAGCATTAGGAGTCTTGTAATCATGTCTTTTCTCTGAGAGCTACTGTGGTGGAGTGGATAGAGAGCAGATCTCAGCTTCAATAACACATGGATTTAATGCCAGTTGTTGACATCTACTGACTGTGTGATTTTGGGCCAATTGTCAGACCTCTTAGTGACCCAGGAAACTCTCGAAGATCTGCATGGGCAGAGGAGTTTTCTGCACTGAGAATTCCCTATAGCAGTGAAATCACAAGTCTGGTCCAAAAAAATAAATAAATCCCCCCTTCCCATTAATTTTGTAATCTTGGACAAGTGACTTCATTTCTTTGTGCCTCAGTTTTTTTCACTTGTAAAATGAAGGGACTAACATAGATGATTTCAAAGATTCTTTCCAATGAGACCAAGAAATTAAAAAAAAATAAGTTTGAGGTTCAGTTTCTCCTCTCCAAACTTTTAATTCCATCTGATTATAGATAGTCTGGACTGGTCATACAGTCAACATTGGTAAATACATATTAAATTGATCTACCAGTTTGTGTAACTATGTGTCCATTTGTCTTATCTGAGCAGAACAAAATTGTGTGCTTTTAGAGGGCAGGTGCCCTTTCTCTTTTTTTCTCAGTTGTCTTTTCCCCATTGTGTCAGTATAGTACCATGGATTCCCTAATTGCTCACCATATGGGTTGCATTGATGGTCTGGACCTATTAGCTTACTTGGTTAGGACAAGGCAGTAATAAGGTCAATGTAATTTAATTCCCTTTATTAGCCAGTAATCTTCACATACAAAAAGCCACACACTTCACTACCTCTCCTGACCTTATCTTTCAAATCTATGTAACTAATCACAAAAAGCTAAAAAAAATAAAATAAAAATAAAATAAAAAAAGTGTTGATGGCTCAGTGCAATCCATCCCTTTTCTTCAGATTTTGGTTATAAAATTCACTAGGAGTACCACATTGGGCAAGTCAGTTAATCTCCCCAGGTCTCATTTTCTTTACTTTAAAATGGAGAAGCTGGATTAGAAGAATTCTAAGATCTTACCTGCTTATAATCTTCTGGGAAAGGCAAAAAGGGACAGAAATAGTTTTCTTTTTTCTAAGTTCTGGTTAAGTCTGATTGCCATTGGAGCTGAAGGGAGTGAAAGGGAAAGAAGCACACACAGAGAAAGAAACAATGGATGAGGCAGAGGAAATTCATGAGAAAGATTTCACTCAACTCAGAAAAGGTGGGATAAAATAAAATGTTCTCTCCAAATAGAAATAGACAAAATAGAAAGGCCCAATCTTAAAAAAAAGTAATTAGATTGATAGATATACAGGTGTGTATATATATATGTATATATGTATGTATATATATGATAAATAGATGGATGGGTGGATATTGATAGATAAATATGTATGTAGGTAGAAATGTAAATAGATAGATACATAGGATAGATGAAAGGATGGATAGATGAATAGATAGATGGATGGATAAATAGATATGTAGGTAGACTGATAGATGATTGATATAAAGATATATAGAAGATAGATAGATAGTTGAATAGATAGATGGGTGGATAGACAGATAGATATGTAGATAGATAGATTGATAGGTATGTAGGTATTCAGATGATAGATGAAAGGATAGATATAGAAAGATAAATATGTAGGTAGATTGATAGATATGTAGGTATATAGATGATAGATGGATAGATAGATAGATACATAGGTAGATAGATGGATGGATAAATACATAAGTAGATAAATAAATGGATATATAGATAGACAGCAAAACAAATACATAAATGAAATGAGGAGGTTAGACTACATGACCTCTGAGAGTCTTCCAGTTCTAAATCTATTAGTTGATCAGGGAAAGCTTTCAGTTTTGGAGGGAGGGGAGCAACACAGTTTTGCGGTAAGCTCTGAGGAAATGAATTCTTCTGGAATAAATATTATTATACAAGTGGTGTTATAGAGGAGGAAGCCAGAGGTACAGGGTTCTTGCAGCTATGTCAGCAATGAGTGATCTGTAAGGCTGTGAATGCTTTGCTTCCTCTCATTCTAAATACTCTCCCTGACTTATGAAACCTTCTTTTCACCTTCCAAATGAATAACACTATGCATTCCGGGAGAGATAACTAGTTTCTCTATTTAGATTCTAGTTTTCCATCAAACCAAAGGGTGGCAGAGAAGGAAAGAATGTGCCCGAATAATGCCAATTAAGATGAACATAGGCTATTTCTCTTCAGGCTGATCCAGAACCCTAGCTGGTAGTAGCAGCTTTCAGTTTAGGAGACAAAAAATGAATGCCTTGGGATTACCACTTTGTTCTATCACAAGGCAGGTGAGGGGGTAGAGGGGAGAGGAAGAGAGGGAAGGAAGAAAAACAAAGAAACTCAATGCAAAGAGTCCCCATTTTGATGCCCACGGTTAGCACATGATGTTTGTTGTGACCATTAATAACCCCATAGGAACTACAATGGGAATTCAAGCAGGGCTCTTGGGTCTTCAGCCTGAAGAACCATGCTCTGCAAGGAGAGGCATTTGGAAGATGCAATTTGCATTCCTTCCTATATCTCCAGCTCCTCAGGAGGAAAGACAGAATATATTTGTTTTCTTCCTTATATTGGGTGTAATAGTATGTTCTTGGGATACAAATTAATGGCAGTTAATATAATAGCATATAGAAAGTCAGAGACTGAGAGATAGAAAGAAGGCATTTTCTTCTTTTTCTCATAAAGAAAGAAGGAATCTTAAATAATGCAAGCAATATTTATTGTTTATGGGTAGATAAAGCCAATATAATTTTAAAATGACAATTTTACCTAACCAATTTAGAAGAACAAAAGGTTGGGAACTTGAAAGAAATCAGAAGAAAAAAGATCTAAAGGAAGCAGATTCAGTAGAATCAGACCTTAAACCATATTATAAGATGAAAGCATTGTTGATGTTAAATGGATAAGTTTTATTATTTTAAATTTAATTTTCTCATATAAGTAAAACCTATGCAGCCAAGAATAGAAGGAATGCAGAAAACTAAGGGAGAGGAAACTTTCACAGATAATCTCTCAAAATGTGATTGGGTTGTAATATTGCTGTTGTACAGGAAATGAGAATTGGTTGATTTAGAAAAACATGGAAAGGCTTGGACTTATGAAAGAAGATGCTATCTACTTTTAGAGAAACAGATGACAAGTGGAAATAAGCATAGTGTGGTTTTACATATATATGTATGAGTGTATATATGTATATATATGAGTGTGTTTATAGATATCCATGTGTGTATATCTATGTATATCTATGTATACATATACATGCATATCTATATCTATCTTTCTATCTATCACTATACTTAATTGTAACCTTCTTGGGGAGGAGGAGAAGAAAGTTAAAAGGACATAGTAGAGAACAAAAGAAAACCTAAAAGGAAGCAAAGAAAAGCTGGAAATTTTTTCAAAAACAATGTGTAATATTTATTATATAGACTTTCTTGAAATGCAAATTTATTGTTTTATATTGAATCCTCTCTTATGTTCTCTTATGCACATGGCAATGTTTTTTTTTTTTTTTCCTCTTCTTATTTTATACTTGTTTAAAATAAATTTAAAATCTTTTTTTAAAAAGGAAGGAAAAAAAGAGAGGAGAGAAAAAGGAAAAAGGAAAGAAATGAAAGAAGGAAGAAAGAAAAGAGAAAAAAGAATGAAAGAAAAAAGAAACTAAAAAGAAAGAAGGTAACAAAGAAGGGAAAATAGAAAACCCATTTGAAACATACTTGAAAAATAATCTACACAATTACCAACATCATCTCCAAAGGGTTTTTTCTATAATTTAGAGGCAAAGAAGGTTCTATCAATACTCTGTTCACTTTTGAAACTTCCTCCAGCTCTTGGGGAAACATGAAGGTGTAGATAAGGATTTAGTAGATCTGGTTTCAAGTCCCATCTCTGCTATTAATGAGCTTTTGCAGCCTGCTAGCAATTCTCTATTCATAACATTCAGTTTCCTACCTTCATGCTTTTTTGTAAGTGGTCTCCCATGTCTGGAATGAACTGCCCCCATCCCTCACTTCTTTCTGGTAGAATCCTAGCTTCTTTCAGAGTACCTCTCAGCTACCACCTCTAAAAAGACCATTTCTGATTCCTTTCTTAGATATTACTACATTCTCCCTCTTCAACTCATTGTTATTATTTTGTATATAAAGACACTTTTCATTTAATTACTTGTATATGTCTTGGACATTCTAGTAAAATGTAAGCTCTTTAAGGTCAGGGACTATTTTATTTTTGTCTTTGTATGATAAGATACTGGGCAATGTTCTGAGGATGGGGTTCCCATTGGTCAGTCTCCCAGTGACTAGCATAGACCTTGTACATAGTTTTGTTGTTCAGTTGTTTTCAGTCATGTCTGACCCTATTTGGGGTTTTCTTGGCACTGGAATGGTTTCTCCATCTTCACTCAACAGATGACTAAACTGAGGTAAACAGGGTTAAGTGATTTGCCCAGATCACATAGTTTGTATCTGAGGTCAAATTTGAATTACCAAAATGAGTCTTCTGACTCCAGGCGTGGCACTTTATCCACTGCACCACTTAATAACTAATTCATAAACTTTATTGTTGAATTGAATTAGACAAATCTCTTTCCATCTTCAGATGTCAGTCTTTTTATACATCAATTGGGCCAATAATGCCTTACATATTCTTCTCGCAGGGTAGCTTTAATTA
Source organism: Sminthopsis crassicaudata (assembly GCF_048593235.1). Classification (NCBI taxonomy): domain Eukaryota; kingdom Metazoa; phylum Chordata; class Mammalia; order Dasyuromorphia; family Dasyuridae; genus Sminthopsis; species Sminthopsis crassicaudata. Next base: position 534,421,889 of record NC_133618.1, on the reverse strand, counting down.
TCCAAGAAAATAGAGGCAGAAGAATTTAGAAAGCAATTTTTAGAGTGCCTTGCAGATGGAAGTGATTATTGTTATTTACACAGTCCTTTTCATATCAGTGTAGTGTTCTTTTGGGGCCTTGCCTTTACTTAACTCCATATCAGAAGCCATTCAACCTCCTACATATAGAAGAATCCCGCTAAGTAAGAAGAGGTTGTCTGGATTCTGAATTTTACAGTGGGGGTGGCTGGGCAGACTTGTCTCTGTGATAAAGAGATTTGAAAAGTTCCTTATAATTACAGAATTTGGGGTCAAGAAGAGATAGACTATTCCAGAATTCTTCACTCAGAGATCATGCTGTACATAATTGGAATAGGTGGCCATTTCCATAAAAGGGACTTCCCTGCTCCCAAATCTGTTTCTGCAGAAGCTCAAAGTTCTATCATTAGAGTTGCCTTTGTCACTGGTATTCCCTGTTAAAATTATGACCATATGAAGCTATTATTAATTTCTTTCTAGATACATCTGATTAGCCTCAGGCTAATCCTCAGGTCCCTGAGGGAATGAATAAATTTAGATAGGAAGAAGGGGGAAAGATAAGTATGGACTCTTCTACATGACTTAGAAAGCACAAGTTGAGCTACTGGCTCTGGGAAAGAAAAATAAACTTTGAAGGGGATAAAATTCACTGGAATAAAACTTCATTTGAATCATGACTTTTTCTAAGGTCCAATACATTCCTTAGTCATATCAGTTGAGGATTTAGCTACTCCTGTCTTCCTGAACAATCTAATATTCTTGAAGATAATATGCTTGAGATAAAATGGAGGAAAGTAGATGAATAGTAGTATGTAATTAGGTGAATTCTCACTTTGAACTAAAAAAACTAAAGATCTCATTAATGGATTGAAAGCAATTTGGTGAAAGGTCTTTATTGGCACTCAGTCCCTAACTCAGTCCTGTTCAGTATTTTAATTAATGAAGGATAAAGATGTAAAAGAATAAAATTAAAGTATTAAGAGATCATAATAGATTATACTAGGTTAAAATCAATCTGTTGAGATTTAGCTAAGGGTAAAAATGTAAACTCTTAAATTTAGATTAAAATAAGTAATTACTCAAGAACAAATCAGGAAGACCTAGCTTATCAGTCATTATAGGAGATGGGATAATAAGTGGGTTCTATGTTGTTCCAGGAAGAAAAAATTAGGTCTAGTGGGTGGAAGTTATAGAGAGGCAAGTTTTTAATTAAACATAATAAATAACTTTTAAGCAAGAGGTGTCCTAAAGGAAGTTTCTTTCAGAAAGAAGGCATTGAGTCTAGATAACCATCCTTTAGATGTTTTCAAGGGCTTGCTGCTTTGGGTGTGAAATTGGCATAAATGGTACATTTATTTATTTATTTATTGCTCTTCATGGTATTTTTTTCTCAATTAAATGTAAAAATGGTTTTCAACATTCATTTTTTTGTAAGATTTTGAGTTCCAAAAGTTTCTTCCTCATTCCTTTCTGTCTCTTCCTCCTCAAGACAACAAACAATATGATATGTTATACATATATAATCATGTTACTGCATTAGACATGCTGTGAAAGAATAAGAACAAAAGAAAAAAACCCACAAGGAAGAAAAAACAACAAAATAGAAATAGTATGCTGTGATCTGTATTCAAACTCCATAGTTCTTTCTCTACATGTGGATGGCATTTTCCATCATAAGTTTTTTTAAATTGTCTTGGATCATTGTATTGCTGAGAACATTGTACACAGTAATAACAAAATTGTGTGATTATCAATTTCGTTATTACTGTGTACAGTGTTCTCCTGGTTCTTCTTACTTCACTCAGCATCAGTTCATATAAGGTTTTCCATGTTTTTCTGAAATCTGTTCTTCATTTCTTATAGAATTCTTTATACAATTTTTTCAACTCCCCTACAGGGCAGTAAAACATCTATCTGCCCAATAATCTGTAACATAACTTGCCCATCTTGTCCTTTTTTGTGGAAATATCAGTGACCCGGATGCCAAGAAGCTAGGCTTAACAGCCTATTCTATTGGATCTCTGTCCAGACTGCTTCTATCCTCACAGCAAAGTTGTTGGTATGGAGGAAAAAGAAGAGAAGAGTTGGATTGTTATTGTTCAAAAAGAAGGATAGATATTGATTAGATACCAATGTGAGAAAATCCTCTTCTCTCCAGGGAAGGGGTTCTTTACCCCTTTTGTGTTTGCATCTCTTGGGAAGACTAGTGAAGCCTATGGAGCATTTTTCAGGATAATGTTCTTAAAAGCATAAAATAAAATTCATAGGCTTGGACTTGCAGGGGCACAGCCAAGATGGTGGAGATGACACATGTTTTTTTCTGATCTTCTCCTACAACCCTCAGACTAATTAAGCAAATCCAGCCTCTAAATTAGCTCTAGACCGGCAAAACCCACAAATATTGTTAGTACAACAAATTACCAGCAGAAGATAATTTTGAAAATCACCAGAAAAGGTCTGTTTCAATCAGAAATGGGGGTAGGAGGGAAAGGGAGGCAGCCAGTACAACCAGCTGAGTACAAACACCAGCATAGACAGTGCAGAGTCCCAGGATGGTGCAGACTTCACAAGTAGTGCAGACTCCACTTGGCAGAGAATCTATGGGGAGGAATCTACAACAGTATTGACTATTCTGCCCTGGTTGCAAGCCAGTAGATCAGCAGAGAAGTTAGAAAACATCCAATTCAAACACAAAATTTGTGAAATGGAAAAAAAAATCCATAGAACAAAACAACTCATTTAAAAATCCAATTGGACAATTACAAAAAGAAGTTAAAAAAAGTAAATGAAGAAAATAATTCACTAAAATTCAGAACTGGAAAAATGGAAATGAATGTCTCAATGAGACAACAATAATCAATCAAGCAAAATGAAAAAAAAAATAGAAAAAAAATGTAAAATACTTAGTTGGGAAAACAACTGACCTGGAAAATAAATCTAGGAGGTACAAGCTAAGGACTCCCTGAAATCCATGATGAAAAAAAGAGCCTAGACACTATTTTTCAGGAAATCATCAAAGAGAACTGCCCAGATGTCATAGAATCAGAAGGTAAAAATGACCATTGAAAAAACACTTCCAGAAAGAGACCCCAAAATTAAAACCCCAAAGAATATTGTGGCTAAATTATGGAGCTATTGGACCAAGGAAAAAATATTACAAGCAGCCAGAAAAAAACAATTCAAATACCGAAGAACCACAAAAAGGATTACTCAGGACCTAGCAGCTTTGACTTTAAAGGATCAAAGGGCCTGGAATCTGATAATTCTAAAAGGTGAAGGAACTTGGAATGTAGCCAAAAATAAATTACCCTGCTAAACTGAGCACTTTCTTTCAGGGTAGAAGATGGATATTCAATGAAGCTGGTGAATTCCATTTATTTTTGGTAAAAAGACCAGACCTAAACAAAAAAATTTGATCTCCAAATATAGAACTCAAGAGAAGCATAAAAAGGTAAAAAGAAAAAAAAAACTCTTGAGAACTATTTCTGTTATGGGTATACATAGAGAATACATGTATAATCTGATTTTATTATTATAATATAAAAAAGAAACTAGAGGTGGAAAAGGGATTGTAACAGAAAAAAAGGGGAAAATGGAGGTAAAATTGCATCTCAGGAAGAGGCAAAGGAAACCTATTATAATTGAGAGAAAGAAGGAAGGGTGATGAATATTGTGTGAATCTTACTCTCATCAGATTTAACTCAAAAAAGGAATATTAAATATATTTGGTTTCACTGAAAAACTTCTCTTACCTTATAGATAAGTAGGAGGGGAAAGGCAAAAAGGGAAGGGATAAGTTAAATAGAAGGGAAAACAAATAGTAGGGAAAAGATATAACAAAGGGGGGAGAGTCTCTAATGGGGGAGGACTGCTGGAGGCAAGTAGTGTGCATAAGTAAAATATTGGGGAGGAGGGAAAGGTGAAAAGGAAAGAGAAAAGTATAATTTGGGGTTAATAAGATGCAGGAAATACAAAATTAGTAGTTTTATTTGTAAATGTGAATGGGGTGAACTCTCCCATATAGAATAAAAGTAAAAGGCTGGAGCAGAATCTATTGTGCTTCAGGTGAAGGGGGAAAAAAAAGCAGGGGTAGCCATCCTAATCTCAGATCAAGCAAAAGCAAAATTTAATCTAATTAAAAGAGATAAGGAAGGAAACTATATCTTGCTAAAGGGTACCATAGATAACGAAGCAATATCAAGATTAAACATATATGCACCAAGTGGTGTAGGCATCTAAGTTCCTAAAGGAGAAGTTAAGAGAATTGCAAGAAGAAATAGATAGCAAAACCATAATAGTGGAAGATCTCAACCATACTATCTCAGAACTAGAAAAATCAAATCACAAAATAAATAACAAAGAAGTTAAAGAGGTAAATAAAGTACTAGATAAGCTAGATATGATAGATCTTTGGAGAAAATTGAATGGAGACAGAAAGAAGTACACTTTCTTCTCGGCAATTCATGGAACCTATAAAAAAAATTGACCGTATATTAGGACATAAAGACCTCAAAATCCAGTATGGAAAGGCAGAAATAGTAAATACATTATTTTTTTCAGATCACAATGCAATAAAAATTACATTCAATAAAAGGCCAGGGGAAAATAGACCAAAAAGTAATTGGAAATTATATAATTTCATCCTAAAGAATGAAAGGTAAAACAGCAAATCATAGACACAATCAATAATTTCAACCAAGAGAATGACAATACTGAGACAAATAACAAAAGTTGTGGGATGCAGCCAAAGCAGTAATAAGGGGAAATTTTATATCTCTAGATGCTCACTTGCATAAAATAGAGAAAGAGAAAATCAATAAATTGAGCTTGCTGCTAAAAAGGCTAGAAAAAGCACAAATTAAAAACTCCCAATCAAATACCAAATTTGAAATTCTAAAAATAAAGAAGAGATCAATAAAATTGAAACTAAAAAGCTAGTGAATTAATAAATAAAATTAAGAGTTGGTTTCATGAAAAAACCAACAAAATAGATAAACTTTTAGTTAGTTTGATTAGAAAAAGGAAAGAGGGAAATCGAATTGTTAGTCTCAACAATGAAAAGAGAGAACTATCCACCAATGAAGAGGAAATTAGAACAATTATTGCCCAACTTTATGCCAATAAATTCAATAATTTAAGATATAAACATATAGGTTGCCCAGATTAACAGAGAGGAAGTAAATTGCTTAAATAGTCCCATTTTAGAAAAAGAAATAGAACAAGCTATTAATCATCTCCCTAAGAAAAAAACCCCTAGGACCAGATGGATTTAAATGTGAATTCTACCAAACATTTAAAGAACAATTAACCTCAAGTACTATATAAGTTATTTGAAAATAATAGGGAATGAAGGAGTCCTACCAAATTCCTTTTATGACACACAGACATGGTACTAGATACCTAAACCAGGTAGGACGAAAACAGAAAAAGAAAATTATAGATCAATCTCCCTAATATTGATGCAAAAATCTTAAATAAAATATTAGCAAAAAGATTATAGGATATAGATCAGGAGTGAAACAAAGTTGCCCACTATCACCATTACTATTCAATATTGTATTAGAAATGCTAGCCTCAGCAATAAGAGAAGAAAAAAAGATTAAAGGAATTAGAGTAGGTAATAAGGAAACCAAATTATCACTTTTTGCAGATGATATGATAGTATACTTAGAGAATCCCAGAGAATCTACTAAAAAGCTGTTAGAAATAATCTACAACTCTAGCAAAGTTGAGGGTACAAGATAAATCCACATAAATCTCAGCATTTTTATACTCACTAACAAAATCCAGCAACAAGAGATACAATGAGAAATTCCATTTAAAATAACTGTCAATAATATAAAATATTTGGGAATCTATCTGCTAAGGGAAAGTCAGAAACTATATGAGTGAAACAACAAAACACTTTCCACACAAATAAAGTCAGATCTAAACAAATAGAAAAATATTAAGTGCTCTTGAATAAGCCGAGGGAATATAATAAAGATGACAATACTACCTAAACTAATCTATTTATTTAGTGCTATACCAACCAAGCTCCCAAGAAACTATTTTACTGACCTAGAAAAAAATAACAATAAAATTCACCTGGAAGAAGAAAAGGTCAAGATTTTAAAGGGAACTAATGAAAAAAAAAAATCAATCAAATGAAGGTGGCCTAGCTGTACCAAATCTAAAACTATATTATAAAGCGGCAATCATCAAAAACATTTGATATTGGCTAAGAAATAGACTAGTTGATCAGTGGAATAGGTTAGGTTCACAGGACAAAATAGTCAATAACTATAACAATGTAATGTTTAACAAACCCAAAGACCTCAGCTTTTGGGATAAAAATTCATTATTTGACAAAAACTGCTGGGAAAATTGGAAACTAGTATGGCAGAAACTAGGTATTGAGAATACAGAGAAGCTTGGAAAGACTTACATGAACTGATGCTGAGTGAAATGAGCAGAACCAGAAGATCATTAAATAATTCAACAACAATACTGTATGAGGATGTATTTTGATGGAAGTGGATATCTTCGACAAAGAAAAGATCTACTTCAGTGCCAATTGAAACAATGATGGACAGAATCAGCTACACCCAGAGAAGGAACACTGGGAAAGGAATGTGGACTACTTGCATTTTTGTTTTTCTTCCCAGGTTATTTTTATCTTCTGAATCCAATTCTTCTTGTGCAGCAAGAGAACTATATGGTTCTACACACACATACTGTGTCTAGGATATACTATAAGATATTTAACATGTATAAGACTGCCTGCCATTTAGGGGAGGGGGTGGAAGGAGGGAAGGGATAAGTTGGAACAGAAGTAAGTGCAAGGGATAATGTTGTAAAAAAAAAATTATCCAGGCATATGTTCTGGCCATAAAAAGTTATAATTAAAAAAAAAAAAAAAAGAGAAACTAGGCATTGACCCACACTTAACACCATATACCAAAATAAGGTCAAAATGGGTTCATGATCTAGACATAAAGAGTGAGATTATAAATAAATTAGGAGAACATAGGATAGTTTACCTCTCAGACCTGTGGAGGAGGAAGGAATTTATGACCAAAGAAGAACTAGAGATCATTATTGATCACAAAATAGAAAATTTTGATTATATTAAGTTAAAAAGTTTTTGTGCAAACAAAACTAATGCAGACAAAATTAGAAGGGAAGCAATAAACTGGTAAAACATTTTTACATTCAAAGGTTCTGATAAAGGCCTCATTTCTAAAATATATAGAGAACTGACTCAAATTTATAAGAAATCAAGCCATTCTCCAATTGATAAATGGTCAAAGGATATGAACCGACAATTTTTAAAAGAAGAAATTGAAACTATTTCTAGTCATATGACAAGGTGCTCCAAATTATTATTGATCAAAGAAATGCAAATTAAGACAACTCTGAGATACCACTACACACCTCTCAGATTGGCTAAGATGACAGGAAAATATAAGGACAAATTTTGAAGGGAATATGGGAAAATTGAGACATTGATACATTGTTGGTGAAATTGTGAATGAATCCAACCATTCTAGAGAGCAATAAGAACTATGCTCAAAAAGTTATCAAACTGTGCATACCCTTTGATCCAGTAGTGTTACTACTGGACTTATATCCCAAAGAGATCTTAAAGAAGGGAAAGGAACCCGTGTGTGCAAGAATGTTTGTGGCAGCCCTTTTTGTGGTGGCTAGAAACTGGAAACTGAATGGATGTCCATCAGTTGGAGAATGGCTGAATAAATTATGGTATATGAATGCTATGAAATATTGTTCTGTAAGAAACAACCAGCAGAATTATTTCAGAGAGGCCTGGAGAGACTTACATGAACTGATGCTAAATGAGATGAGCAGAACCAGGAGATACATAGCAACAACAAAACTATTTGATGATCAGTTCTGATGGACGTGGTTCTTTTCAACAATGACATGATTCAAACCAGTTTTACTTGTTCAGTGATGAAGAGAGCCATCTACACCCAGAGAGAGAACCATGGGAACAGAATGTGGAACATAAGATAGCATTCTCACTCTTTCTGTTGTTATTTGCTTGCATTTTGTATTCTTCCTCAGTTTTTCTTCCTTCTTGATCTGAATTTTCTTGTGCAGCAAGATAACTGTATAAATATGTATACATATATTTGTTTTAACATGTATTTCAACATATTTAACATGTATTGGAGTACTTGCCATCTAGGGGAGGGGGTTGGGGGAAGGTAGGGAAAATTTGGAACAAAAGGTTTTGCAAGGGTCAATGTTGGAAAAATTACTCATGCATATACTTTGCAAATAAATAAATAAAATTAAAAAATGTATTTGGGAAATGTTTATCAAAATAAAGATACAACACAACAGAAAAAAAATCCATAGGCTTACAAAGGAAACCATAATTATCAAGATAGAAAAAAAAAAACAACTCAACAACCAAGTTTTTCAACCTTAGGTTAACAATCCCTGCCCAAAAGTCCAGTGATTAACAACTTGTCCATCTCCAAAGTGATGGAATCCAAATTTCATAGAGCCCAAATCCAATGGATTTGGATACCAAATTTCTTTGGTGTACTTTCAGCAAGCAATTAAAGCACAGATCAGCAAACAATTAAAGCACAGATCATACTTGTCAAGACCAGCTTTTAAACACATTGCCTCTTTTGAAGGCCACAGCCAGTCTTTGGGCTTTTTCTTTTGGTTACCATGAGTCATGGGCCAGTGTAAGGTGAGCCAAATTATGAATGCCAGCATGGTGACATTCTCTTTTAGAGAAGGAATTAGCAGCCAGCTCATATGGTAAACTTGAGACAGACTGTTCTATTGTTGTTTTTTTTCATAGTGCTATGTGTGGGTAGGTGAGCAGGGGACAATGAACAGTATTACAAGGGCATAATCTGGCCTCATATTAACACCTGTGAATCTATCCCACTCTCCACCACAGCACAAAAAAGAAGGGAGGGATCCCAAGATTCTTAGCTTCTTAGTCTCTTTCCCAGTACTACGGCTTTTAACTTCAGTAAATCATCTCCATGGTTTACATTCTCCATGAGGGGACTCCAGAGGTACTGAGTTCCTCAATTTTGATCAGGTAACTGATTGAACAAAGATGACTCCTTGCTGGGAATGTTGTATATAGAACACTTTTTAAAGTATTGGATGAGCAATTGGAGTCAGAGGAGCTGGATTAAAATTCTGATTCTGCTATTGATTATTTGTCTGACCTTAGATAGTCACTTAACTTTTTTTGGTCTTAGCTTTTTTTAATATATTAAATTAAGGCATTGGTCTAATGGTAGATGTTTAACCTAGGGTCCATGAACTCATTTTTAAGCTCTTTGGATAACTATTTTTTGTTTGTTTGTTTGTTTTAAAAAAAAGTTTTTATCTTTTGTTTTGACATCAGCAAAGTTTTCCCCACTATTGCTCCTTTCACTATCCAGAGAACCATCTAGTATAACAAAGAGCATAACTATTTCAATATATTGAATTTTTGTAATCTTATGGATTTTTGTGTACTTAAACTTGTGTACTTAAAAATATTACTCTGAGGAGGGTCCTATATGTATCATCAGCCTGTGAAGGGATCCATGACATCAGAAAGGTCAAGAACTCTTTAAAGTCCCTTCCAATAAAAAAAGAAAAATCTGTGCTTCTCTGGTATCCTAGAAATTGCCCATCCTTATACCCACTTCTATTAATACACTTCATTCCTACTCTCTCTCTTCTACTTAGTGATAATTCTAAATCCAACTATAGTAATATTAACATTCTTAAGGCTGTCTTGGGAATATTAGGTGTTCAGTGCAATGGGTAATGCTTGCATACCAAGTGACCTCCCAGCAATGCAGTGCCCTCATTTCCCAAGAGTCAGATTCTTCTACCGGGGATGGACATCTGTGGACAAATGGTTTGAAGTGACTAGTTATTTTGAAACCAGACTAATTTAACTTATTCTAAGCTTTTTGTCTTTCATTTATTCAATTGACAGCTTATGCCCCAATATGTTTTCTTTCCATTGCCTATTATTGAACAAAGTGGGCTTTGAGAATATGGGTAAGGGGAGGGAAAAGAGCTAAAATCTTCTGCCATGATTAATGCCCAATCAGTCAAAACAACATTTTCTCCCACTAATAATATGTAATGCTGACTGAGGTTTGAAATTCCATCCTCATTACTGTTACTCAAATTTTTGAGGTCTGTTAAAATACAAATCCCCATTGGTTAACTAGCTTTGTGACCTTGGACAAGTCATTTAATGCTCTCTGCTTTGATTCCTTATCTGTGAAAAGGGGACAGTAATAGCTCCCAAGGTTGTTGTTAGGTACAAATAAGATCACATTTGTAAAACACTTAGCACAGTACCTGCCACATAGTAGGCACTTAATAAATGCAAATTCCCATTGGGAGAAGAATGTTTTAAGCTATAATCAGCTATATAATACATATATACATACACATGTGTGTATATCTGAATAAATTTCATATCTAATCTTGGGATCAGTGTTTAATATTAAAGAGGAAAAGATTATACCATTGCTAAGTCTATGTTCAAAAGAGACCAAAGAAAAAGGAAAAGTTCCTTTATGTACAAAAACATTTATGGCACTGTTTTTTTTTTTTTTTTTTTCTGGTAGCAAACCCTCCCCTAGAAACTAAGTGTATGTTTAACAACTGAGGAATGGCTAACTAAATTGTGGAATATGAATATGGTGTTGTACTATTGGACTCTTTGGAACAAGAAAGCATGATTTTACAAAGAAATTGGAAAGATTATTATGAACTGATGCAGAATAAAATGAGAAGCAGATGCACAACTTTTACTCTACCATTGATATTATGAAAATAAACTATTTAAAGAATTTCATAAAACTTGACAAAATGATATTAGCAGAATCAGGAAAACTACTTATATAGTGACAATATTATAGAAATGAAAAAAATTGAAAGCTGTAAGAACTATTATCAATAACAATAGCTATTCATGATGGCAGACAACCAATAAGAAACATGCTTTTCATTACAGAAAAGCGATAGATATAAATAAGGTGCAGAATAGGCCATATGTTTTTGTGTACAGCCATTGAAGGAATTTGTTTTGCTGAACTATACATATTGGTTATAAGAAATATGTTTTCTTTTTCTTTTTTCTAATGGAGTGAGGAAGGAGAGTGGGAAAGAGAGAAAATTTCCATTAATTTTTAAAAAGAAGTGAGGGAGGATGCAGATGTGAAATATTATATGCATTTTTAGATAAGAACATTTTATTATTAATTTTTCTATAGTGTTTTACTTTGTTATGAGACATCTCTCACAAAACCAGAAGTTGTAAATGTACATAATACAAAAACAAAATATATCAATAAAACTGAGAATGGAGACAAAAAGAACAAGAGAACACAAAGAATTAGGTACAAAGATAATAGAGTATTTATTAAGCAATTAAGAGCAAAAAAAAATACATCAATGAAACAGAGACAGAAAGAACAAAAGAACAAATAGATTAAGCATTTATTAAGTAATTAAGAGTAAAATGAGAAGCAGAACAACATTTACTATAACATTGATAATATATAAATGAACTATTTTGAAGGATTCTGTAAACTGACAAAAAATAACATTAGCAGAATCAGCAAAACAACATATACAATGACAATATCATAAAAACGGAAAAGTTTGAAAGTTGTAAACTATGATCAATAGCAATGGTCATATCAAGCAGTGCAGATACAAATATAAGCAATCCTATTAATCCTATCAGAGCAAGATTTCCAAAAGGTCAAGAGACCTTATAAATGGGAGTTAAGTAGGTGTCTCTTTTTTTCTACCTTCCAAATATAAACCATTAGTTATTCATTTGAAATTTTTTTTTTTTTTTTTTTTTTTAATGTGATTCCTCAGGATCAGTTAAGGAAAATGTGCAACTATTTGAGTCTCCATAAGAAAAGGAGGATTTGATCTGAGGGGCCTATCACCTGGTGGTTTAGATAATTGTTACAATCTTCCTCAGAGGAAGAAAAAAAGATTCCTCCTCATTTACAAACCAATATATCTAATCATGTCTGCCATGACAAGAAGTCATTCTGATCTGCTGGAACATGATTTCAGTGCTCCTTTGTGGAAGAGCTATTTGCCTGTTAATTAAAACAATGTCTGAACTTGCCTTAACCTCCCAATTTCAGATTGAGAAAAGCTGTCCAGGTCTGGGTTTTTGGTTTGTTTTTTTTCCAGTGGCGATGTGTGCTCTGGCCAGAGGCCTGCAGACTTTTCAAGGCTTCATTGACTATTGGAGTGACAGAGAAGAGGGTGGAAACCATTGCTTTCTAGTTTCCTTTACCCCAGCCAAGTTGCAGAGCCTGGGAACAAGATGGCAGCCTGGATTATGCTGCAAGGCTGCTGAGGGAAGCTCTGATGGGACAAGGTCTTCAAGTGTGGCCATTTTTGGCTCCTCAGTATAACCTCCTGTGACCTATTGAGGTTCTGGTTCTGGTCATACTCTTCTGACTCAGCCACAACAGAGTGGCAGGTGGAGGGGAATTTCCAAGAAAGCTGTCCAGTCTCCTTTTCTTCTTTTTCCTTTTATATGACCTTGGAGGAAAACAAAGCTTTTCTCTTCATATTTTATGTAGGTCAATGGATTCAGCTCAACCACAGACTGCCAAAGAATTGTCTCTTCTGGACAAATGATAGGTATTACTATCTGTTAGAGTTGAAACCAAGATTTTTTTGTAATTCCTCTAATTAATAATAATATTAAAATCCCAAGCCCCCAACAGGTATATATTAAAGAAGTCATATTACTTATGGTGTGGTTCCTCATCTGTAAAAAGAGAATTGGGCTTAATGAGCTTTAAGACTCACTCTTGCTCAAAATGGAGATGCTGTTGTGCAATAGAGAGATTCTAATAGTCTAAGACTTTTAACAAACTCACTTGAAGCTTTTTTTTTTTTAATTCATAAAGAAATTAAGGGATTAAGAAAGGAAATTGACTAAAGAAATATAGATTTAGATCTAAAAGTGACATTAGTGGCTACCTGATCCAACCTCAGCATTTTACAGATGAAGAAGGCTCAGAGTCCAAAGTCATTTGGGTAATAAAAATAAAAAAGAGTGATATTCTAATCTGTGCCTTTTGACACTACTTCTGCTATATACCAGGCAATACACTTCATCTGAAGAGGAAAAAAAAAACTCAATAGAGGTATAATTTCATCTTGTTTCTCATGATTACAAAATGAAATGATTATTAAAAATCCAATAGTACACATGCTGCCACTGGCAGGGATTGCCGCAGGACATTTAGTTGAAAAACATGTGCCCACTGCATGGCACCCTCCCCCTCTTCGGCTTTTCTTAATTCTAATTCGGATGAAATTTCCTAATCTTCCAGGCTGACAAATGGAGGCTTGTCAAGGGGCCAGCAATGGCTCTGAACGTTGCTGGCTTTCTTTCAGGAGGGCTTTGCACTTTTGTGCTGAACATCCTATCGGGCTGGGGCCCTTCTCCGATTTTGCACACCAGCTCTAGGGTTTCTCTGGCATGTCAAAGGGCCAGATGTTTTTTATTTGAAAGCAAATTGACACATTAAATTACACTGTGCAAACATTAAAGCCAGCCGCAAGTAAACAGGCAAAGATTCATTGAATTTTATGGGTCACAATCATGTTTATGTAATTTAACATATCCCCCACCCCCACCTCCCACCGCCCTGTCAGCCTGACTCCAAGAGTTATTAATTTAAGAAAGATAGAATGGATACCACAGCTCCTTGCCTTAGCATTTGCTGTCTTGTTCCTGCCCAGTGGAAGCACTGTGACAAGCTGGCAGCACTGGGGTGTGGGTATTGCATTTCCCCCACAGATCATAAAGAACTGTTGATTTTTCTACTTTCCTTTAAGACAGCTTCTATTTTCACTCATATTGAACAACACAAGAAACACTTGAGAAGATTTCAGTCAAGTAAAACACCACTGTTTGCTTCTCTGGAAATTCTATCAACACACACATATATACTTCATGTGTGACTGTCAGAGGTTCCCTAGGTTTTCCTTGTAATTTTCAGATTTTGATAAAGAAGAAGAGGTTTGGGAGTCAGATGGTCTCTGTCCAAATCCTGGCTGTCTCACTTAATATCTGTTTGGCCTTGGGCAGGTCATATAACCTTGGATCTTGGTTTCTTCATCTGTGAAGTCACTGTGGGGAGGGGAATGTGAGCTGCGTTCATGCCAGAGGGCTTGGTCTCGAATCCTGGCTTTGCCATTTAATAGCCAAGTGACCACTTGCATTCTCATGAGTTTCAATTTCCTCAAAAAGAGGAGGTTGATCTTGATGACCTCTAAGGCCTCTTCCTTAGAGCTCTGAAACTATGAAATTAGATGAAGTGAAAAATCCTTCCAATTCTATCTGACTGCCAGGAATGCCCGCCTTTCTTTTGCCTTACCAGCCTCACCTCCCTGTGTTCCACACTGAACTTTTTCTGCTGGCTCCAAATACCCCAATCTCATTTTACTACGAAGAAGAACCAGACCTGGAGTCAGAAATACCTGAATTCAAAACCAGCTCGAGCCCTTAATAGACCAGTGCAATGAAAGTCACTTAACCTCTAACTGCTTCAATTTTATCCACTGTAAAACTGGGAAGCTAGGTGGCTTAGAGGAAAGAATTCCAGGCCTGAAGTCACTTTCCTGAGTTCAAATCTGTCTCAGATACTTATTAGCTGTTGGATCGTGGACATGGCTTTTTACCTTATTTGCCTCAGTTTCTTATTCTGTACAAACAAGCTGGAGGACTGGAAAATCACTCTAGTATCTTTGCCAAGAAAATTCCAAATGGGGTCCTAAAGGGACCCTCACAAATGAGAACATGACTGAACAACAACCAAAAATATGGATAATAATACTATTTACCTCCTAGGGTTGTTGAAAAGCTCAAGTAGATAATATTTGTAAAGCGCATTAGAATGATGCTTGGCACATAGTAGGCACTGAATAAATGCTTATTTCCTTCCTCTGCATCTTGACTCATCCTTCCCTTGTGCTTACAACAGCATTTTATCCTCCTCTCTGCCTCCACAAAATTGATTTATCCTTCACTGCCAGCTCAAGGCTCAAATCCTCCAGGAAACCTTCCCTGACCCCTCCTGCACTCATTCATCACTCTCTTTACAACTCAACAATCTCTACCGAGCAAATGGTCACTTGATAATGTTATACTGTTCATTGTTTTTTCACACTGGTCAGTCTGGTCTCCTATATTGTGGGGGTCTTGTGGACGGGATCCATGGCTGATCTTCCTTTACACCTACCACAGTGCCTAGCATGGTGTTGGACATGTAGATGCTTGAGAAATATTAGCTAACTGATAGACATTTTAAAAAATACACATTTTCCATGGAAATACATATAGAATAATTGCACATTTAAGGTATATTGGATTTTTGCTGTCTACAGGAGGGGGTGGAGTGAGAAAAATTTGGAACATAAGGTTTTACAAGGGTGAATAATGAAAACTATTTGCATATATTTGAAAATAAAAAGCTATTATTTAAAAAAATAAAAAATGTATTGGAGAAAAAAATACACACTTTCTTGATTCATTTTGTCTTCTTATGACTTTTTTTTGAGGGGGATGGGTGAGCTTCCTTCCTCTCCATGCTGAATTCTTCCATATAACAACAACAAGAAAAAAACCAATTCAGTAAAATCATCAATGTCACTGACACAACAATGCATATAATGCATATCATATTCCACTATAGATCCCTGCTCCCTGTATCCTTTTCACTATATACTGGGTAGTGTACTTCATCTGGGCAATTTTTTTTCTAATAGAGACATAATTTTGCCTTGCTTTTCATGATTACAATATGAGACTATTATTAAGCTATCCAGTAGTAAACATGTTTCCACTGATGGGGACTGCTGCAGGACATTTAGTTGAAAAAAATACATGATGGTTGAATAGCACCCACCTTGTCTTAGTCTTCAGCGTTACTTAATTCTAATTTAAATGAAATTTGCTAATCTCCCAGGCTGACAAATGGAGGGAGGGATATTTCATTATCTATTTCGAAGGACTATTGTTGGTTTCTTTTTAGTGATTTTTTCATTGACATTGTTAGAATCATATAACAATTATGTGTAGTCTACTCATTTTACTCTGCATCAGTTCACACATTTTCCCCTGTTTCTTTAAATTCCTCATATTTATTCATCATTTTCTGCTGTACCATAATATTCTATTGTTGATTCACTTTCCAGTGAACCATCCACCTAGGGTGAATTTGACTACATATGTTATAATGGTGTCAAGTCTTTCAGAAATCGGAATGTGGCTGCTGCATCCAACTTTAGAGCAGGCAAGTCAATCTGAGAGACTGTGTTTTATACTGGCATTTATCTCACATTTGGGAGAATGTTTTGCTCTCGCTCAATATGACAGACAAACATGTTTTAGCATTATAAGGAAGGACAGGAAGGTCCAACACTGGGCTAAGTGGAGGATGCTCCACTTCTGCTTCTACTACATCTTCACTGTGTGACTTGGATGGGTCACTTAACTTTTAGTGTACTATATTCCACAGCCCTAATTAAGGGTCTCTAGGGTGAGTAAAAGGATGGGAATCTGCTTCATTGGCTACCCGAGAGTCCCAAATGGAGAAAGAGAAAAGGAGGGGAAAAGGAGGCTGGTGACTACATGATCATTTGTTGTTCAGTTATTTTTCAGTTATGTCTGATTCTTCATGAACCCAATTGGAGTTTTTATTTTGGCAAAGATACTGGAGTAGATTGTCATTTCCTTTTTCAGCTCATTTCACAGGTAAAGGAACTGAGGTAAACGGAGTTAAATGACTTACCTAGAATCACACAGTTAGGAAGTGTCTGAGGCTGGATTTGAGCTCAGGAAGAGTAGTCTCCCTGACTCCAGTGCTATCGCTCTATCTGCTGTGCCATCTAGTTGCTTATATGGTCAGAAAAAGTAGTGTCAATAATAACCACAGCTAGCATTTGTATTGCACTTTAAGATTTGCAAAGTATATCGTGTTCATATGGCAAGCTCTATTATTATCTCTATTTTTTTTTTTTTTTTTTTTTTTTTTTTTGCTGAGGCTATTGGGGTTAAGTGACTTGCCCAGGGTCACACAGCCAGGAAAGTGTTAAGTGTCTAAGGTCAGATTTGAACTCAGGTCCTCCTGACTTCAGGGCTGGTGCTCTATCCACTGCGCCTATTATCCCTATTTTAAAGATGAAAAAAACTGAGGTTGAGAAAAGGCAAAATCCTTGGCCAGAATCAAATCCTACTCAGGGTCTTTCTGATTCTAAATCTACCACTGATGCACCAAGTTGCATGGCTTCCAAGATCGCACTATCTGTTGGATGTTCAGTTCATAAAATCCAAAAGGAATCACAGAATCTGACCTAAGCCTTGGTAATTCCCTATTTCTACTTTTGTCTTTCCTATATAGCATGTTGTCTGTGTTTCACTGATCCTTCTCAGCCTTAGGGGAGCAGTAAGGCCTGGAGTTGAAGTGACAGAGAAAAATCCATTACTTGGAAGCCAACCTTCTGGTGATGAGCCACTCCAACTCAGCTGGCCCAGGTTTGGTCAACAAAACCAAGTCTGGCGCCAGACCTGAACTAGAAGTCTTTCCAGCTTGGTAGAGAATCTGCCAAAATCTGTGGCTGGCTGCCTCAGAGGAGTCAGA